>NC_057809.1:224563945-224692999 GCF_018294505.1 Triticum aestivum | reverse complement strand
GGCGCGACGCTGGCGACGTGGCGAGGTGGGATTGGAGGAGGGCGCGACGGCACTGACATGGCGTGATGCTATTCGCCGCAGTGAGGTGGCGGCTGGATGCGTCCGGCAGGCGCGGACATGTCCGACGGCGAGGAGGAGCGGGGCTAGGGTTTCGTCTGCGTGAAAAAAATCCGGGAGGCACACATATTTATAGGTAGAGGGAGCTAGGAGAGTCCAAAAGAGGTGCGGTTTTCGGCCACGCGATCGTGATCGAACGACCGAGATGATGGAGGAGGTTTAGGTGGGTTTTGGGCCAAATTGGAAGGGTGTTGGGCCGCAACACACAAGAGGCCGTTTCGGTCCCTCGGTTAACCATTGGAGTATCAAACGAAGTCCAAATGACACGAAACTTGACAGGCGGTCTACCGGTAGTAAACCAAGGCCGCATGACAAGTCTCGGTCCAATCCGAAAACGTTTAACACCCGCACACGAAAAGAGGTAAAAGGGGACACCGGGTGATATAGGAGCGCCGGATTGCAAAACGGATAACGGGGAAAATGCTCGGATGCATGAGACGAACATGTATGCAAAAGAAATGCGCATGACGACATGATATGCAATGCATGAAACGCAAGCAATGACAAGGCAACAACAACGAATAACTGGAGCACACCTGGCACATCGGTCTCGGGGCGTTACAACGCACTAGAATTTTATTGCCAGCTTTCAATTCATAAAACTTAGAAATTTTTCTCCAAAGGTCCACATCAAAATAGGAGTGACCATCTTTATCAAGTTTTACGCTAATTGTCATTGTAAATCCATGCTGCGTTGTCAATATGACATCCATGGAGTCATCAACAAAGTAAAGCCCAAGATTTCCTTCTACTCGTGTTCTTGCAAAGCAAGGGATGTACTACTTGAAATGAAAATTAAGATCGTAAATTAGATATATTGAAATAACAGAGCAAGATGCAAATATGGGAATAACCGATAGAACAGAACAATATAAAGTTGAAAGCAAAGTACAAAAATAGATAATTAAAAATAGATAATGTAACAAAGATTTGATGCAAATATGAGAGTAACTGAGTGAAAAATGCATCATTAATTTTGCTAATATAGGAGAAAAATCGGCTTCGGTGTCTAGGCTGCATGTGGCACCGTACCTTTTATCCAAATGTAGCAATAGACGGTATATGTTCACAAATTTAGGCCATGCCGACCGTGGTAGGGTGAGATTGAACATACCGAGCACTCCCCGAAGTCATCCGGAGTGGTGAGATAGAACTTCGTTTCCGACTGGCCGCAACCACACTTGCCCGATTTGTGCGCGCACTGTGGACACATGAATGACCCTCGAATCAGCTAGAAGAAAAATGAATCCACGGCGATTTCCTCCAATTGATTAACAACGACGCACGGACTGCGATAAGAGATGAGTGAATATTTCACTAAATTGGTTACCTTCTCCATGATAAAAATCCCTAGCCCAATCCAGCAGAAAAACCCGATCGACCAGAGTCTAGAATGTCGGTGCAAGTCGGTGCGGATAGGTGATATGTCTCCAACGTATCTATAATTTTTGATTGTTCTATGCTATTATATTATCATTCTTGGATGTTTTACATTCATTTTATAATCATTTTATATCATTTTTTGGGACTAACCTATTGACATAGTGCCAAGTGCCAGTTGTTGTTTTTTGCTTGTTTTTTACGTTGCAGAAAATCAATATCAAACGGAGTCCAAATGCATCGAAACTTTTTGTGGATTTGATTGACCAGAAGTCACCCAATGGGCCGGAGAAGCACCTAGGGGTGCCCCGAGGGGGCACAACCCCCCAGGCGCGCCAAGGT
The DNA here is from genome assembly GCF_018294505.1 of Triticum aestivum. NCBI lineage: Eukaryota > Viridiplantae > Streptophyta > Magnoliopsida > Poales > Poaceae > Triticum > Triticum aestivum. Next base: position 224,691,160 of record NC_057809.1, on the reverse strand, counting down.
GGGTTGTGCCCACCTCGGTGGCCTCCCACATTGCCTCTTTGCTCTATAAATACCCCAACATTCCAGAAACCCTAGGGGAGTTGACGAAAATCAATGCAGCCGCCGCAAGTTCCAGAAACCACAGATCCAATCTAGACACCATCACGGAGGGGTTCATCATCCTCATTGGTGCCTCTCCGATGATGTGTGAGTAGTTCTTTGTAGACCTACGGGTCTGTAGTTAGTAGCTAGATGGATTCCTTTCTCTCTCTTGATTCTCAATACAATGGTCTCTTGGAGATCTATTTGATGTAACTCTTTTTGTGGTGTGTTTGTTGGGATCTGATGACTTTGAGTTTATGATCAGATCTATGTTTTTATCCATGAAAGTTATTTGAGTATTTTGATCTCTTATATGCATGATTACTTATAGCCTCGTATTTCTTCTTTGAATATTTGGTTTAGTTAGGCCAACTAGATAGATTTTTCTTGCCATGGGAAGAGGTGCTTTGTGATGGGTTCGATCTTACGGTGCTTGATCTCAGTGACAGAAGGGGAAACGACACGTATGTATTGTTGCTACTAAGGATAACAAGATGGGGTCTATTTCCACATAAATAGATCTTGTCTACATCATGTCATTGTTCTTATTGCATTACTCCATTTCTCCATGAACTTAATACACTAGAGCATGCTGGATAGCGGTCGATGTGTGGAGTAATAGTAGTAGATGCAGGCAGGAGTTGGTCTACTAATCTTGGACGTGATGCCTATATAATGATCATTGCCTGGATATCGTCATGATTATTTGAAGTTCTATCAATTGCCCAACAGTAATTTGTTTGCCCACCGTTGCTAATTTTCTTGGGAGAAGCCACTAGTGAAATCTACGCCCCCCGGGTCTCTTCTTTATTATATTTGACTTTGCGATCTATTTTATTTGCTTTTATTTTCAAATCTATTAATCCAAAAACCCAAAAATACCTCGCTAAATTCTATTTGCTTTTATTTGCATTTATCCAATCTATCATATTTTTATCCCGTCTACTTGCCAATTTCTGGTGCCGTTACCCAAAACGGATTGACAACGCCTTTAATACGTTGGGTTGCGAGTATTTGTTAATTGTGTGCACGTGTTGTTCATGTACTATTGCGTGGTTCTCCTGCTGGTTCTATAACCTTGGTCTCATCACTGAGGGAAATACCTACCATAGTTGTGTTGCATCATCCATTCCTCTTTGGGGTAATACCGACGTAGTTCAAGCCGCATCAATAGGCGGCGGCAAGTGGTAGGGGTGAAATCCCATGATGTTTGGAGTGTGACCTCAGCCCGCCAGGTGGCTGCCGCGATAGAAGTTGATGAGGTGTAGAGTTGTGGAGGAGTCCGCGGCGAGTGGGTGGGGACGAAGTGGGCAGGGGGCGAGGGTTTTCTTTTTTTCCTTTTGCATGTATGGGTGAACACACATGGTTCGCAGATGCGACGAAGATGAATCGTGTGCGATAGTAAATCACCGAGATTGAAGCGGATTCCAAATTTCCTTCGTCCTTTGTCCATGAGTTTTTTTTTCTACGGTGAGCATACACCCTCAAATGCATTTTTCCAGGTTCATTTACCATATTTAGGGGATTTTGTGCATTTTCTAGGCATTAATGCACATAATTCAAATTCAAATAACCGGTGCATGGAAAAGTGCACGCGAATGGTCTAGAAAACCATGCTCGTGCTATTTAGTAAATTCTCATGCCTTTTACAAGGAATGGGCAGAGATTACAAGGAAATCTGTGGCAATATTCAACCACAAACGCGTCGTTTATTCGTTTTTCAAGTATAGAAAAATGAAATACATGCTTGATGAACATGACGGCTGGCATGGTGCCATGCTATGGCCTCACCGTGCCCTGGTAAAAATTTGAGAAGGTTTGGCTTATGTCGTCGTGCACGCCCTTCATAAATCGAACCATCACTGAGGAACTTTCATGGTTTCGAGGGGGAAATCACCAAGATTGAAGGGATCGGGAATCCAAATTTCCTTCCTAGTTTGTCATTCAGTTTTTTTCTACAATCAACATACCCCCTCCAATGCAATGTGTTCAAATTTGGCATTTTTCCGGGCTCCTTTACAATATTTAGGGGATTATGTGCATTTTCTAGGCGTTAATCCACATAATTCAAATTCGAACAATCGGTGCATGAAAAGGTGCACAAGAACGGTCTGGAAAACCATGCTCATGGTATTTAGTAAATTCTCATGCCTTTTACAAGGAATGGGCAGAGATTTCAAGGGAATGTGTGGCAATAGTCAACCACAAACGCGTCATTTATTGGTTTTTCAACTATAGAAAAATGAAATACATGCTTGAAAAACATGACACCTGGCATGGTGACATGGTATGGCCTCACCGTGCCCTGGTAAAAAGCTGAGAAGGTTTGGTTTATGTCGTCATGCACGCCCTTCTTACATCGAACCATCATCGAGGAAGTTTCATCGTTTCGAGGGGGAAATCACCAAGATTGAAGGGGAATCCAAATTTCCGTCCTAGTTCGTCATTAAGTTTTTTCCAACGATCTACATACCCCCTTGTCGGGTGGTAGGTGCGACATATGCCAATGGGTGGCTTATCATTGTGGGAGCCAGTAAGACGTCGTCGGTGCCTGGAAGCGGGATGAGGCGAAGACATGCACGCCGGCGAATCTTACCCAGCTTCGGGGCTCTCCGTGGAGATAACACCCCTACTGCTGCTCTGCGGGGTCTCCGCATGATCACTAGATGAATAAGTAGCTACACGATGCTCCTTGAGCTGTTTGGCGAGAGGATGAAGAAGGGCTCTGCCCGCTCTCTTCTCCTCCCTGTGTGGTGTTTAAAACTAGTAGGGATCAACCCTTTGCATGGGTGTCCCGGGGGGTTTATAAAGGCCTACCCCCCAGGGGTACAATGGTAATCCGGCTGGACGTGGGGCCCAACCGTCTGTGTCTATTCTCGCCGGCTTCCGCGCTGACTGCTGGGGCCCGCCGATTGGTGGGTCCCGCCGGCTGCCGGCTCCTTGGTCGACAGGCAGGCCCCACTGCCCAGGGCCTTGTCGGTGGCTGGTTACTTTTGCTCAATCTCGGTGACGAGGGCTTCACCGAGGTAAGCGTGGCTACAATGTCGTCGTCCGGCGGGGATCGCTGTAGCCTCATCGCGTCTTGTCTCCTTAATGGGGCGTCTCCCTCGAGGGGTTGGTAAGCCGGCTGTGGAGAGCCGGCCCTGTCTTGGGCCGACTGCGGGAGGCCGGGTTGCCTTCGGGTGTCTCTCTGCCTGAAGGGGCCCACCGCCCGTGGGCCACTCTGGCAGCCCGTCGTGGATGACATCAGGGTCGTCGTGGCAACAGTGCTGCATCAGACGGGTCATGGCCACCCGTACGGCGCACAGTGCTAGGCGTGCTCCGAGATTCGGGGGTGGCCAGCCCTACTGTAGCCACGCCCCGTCACATCGCCGTTATGTGGGTGCAGACTTCGAGGGTACGATCTTGACCGCTTTATGGGAGCCGGCTTCTTGTAGTCGGCCTTCTCGCAGCCGGCTCCTCGGAGCCGGCCCTCCCACGGCTTTCTTCACGAAGGCTGAAGTCGGGCCGCCTTCTGATAGTCGGCCGGGGACACCGCCGGCGAGGGGAAGGCGGCCCCATGTCTTGGATTCTTGAGGGCCGGATGGGCTCGTAATGTTTTCAGAAGGACCAGGGGGAGCCGGCTAGGCTTCCCATGGTTATTTCCTCCGACAGTAGTCCCCGAAGCTGTTCGAGCTTCGAGGCAGACAAGGGGACGAGAAGCTCGATCAGCTTCCTATCCTGAGGGGCCGGTTGCGCTTGTGCGCGCCGTCTTCGGAAAGCCCCGTTTCTCGTAGGCGGGAACGCGGTCGACCCGCGAGCTGACCGCAGGCCATCCCGCGGGCCACATGGCAAGGAAACCCTGCCGGTGCATGCGCGCGACGGGACGCCGCTGCAGGCCCGGGCCCGCCACTCCTAGGCCTCGGCCCAAGCGCGGATCTTCTGCGGCCCGCGCGGACCGCTCGCCTTCCCGCGGCGATTTTATTACGCCATCAGGGCGCAATAATTGCGGGACGTGGGGGAGTGGGCACAGTTGATCCCCGTTCCCCCATGCCACACCTCCTCGGCTCCGCCGCGCGGGTCTATAAGTAGGGGGAGGAGGGGAGAGACAGAGGCTCGCACGTTCCCCCTCGCTCCGCCCCTCCTCGTCTTCCTACTTCTTCTTTCTGCTGCCGCAGCCACCTATTGCTGCGCTGCTCCGCCGTCGCATCGTCTTGTTTCTCGCCGCGTTGCCCCATGGCGCTGTCAAGCTCGTGGGATGGCTCCAACGTCCATGAGGACCACGTCGAGTTCCTCCATCAGATGCGGCGCCTGCCGGGTGAGAACTTCGTGCGGGTTCGTCAAGCGTCGGAGAAGGAGATTTCACCAGCACCGGAGGAGGGCAAGCGGGTGATCTTCCGCTCGCACTGCCTGCGCGGCTTCGGCCTTCCGGCGAGCGGGTTCCTTCGAGCCTTCCTCAAATTCTATAACCTCCAGCCGCATCACCTCACGCCCAACGCGGTGATGCTACTGTCGGCCTTCGTCACCCTGTGCAAAGGCTTTCTTGGAGTCCTCCCCACGCTCGAGCTCTGGGGGGAATTCTTCCAGAGCAAGCTTGGCACCATCGTCGCGGGCGTGCCCGCCCCCTGCGGAGCCTATATTGCCATGAGGCGGTCGGGCGAGAACAACCCGTTCCCGCCCATCCCGCTGATCCAGTCGGTGAAGCTCTGGCAGAAGTCTCACTTTTACGTGAAGAACGTCGCTCAGCAAGGCGACTACGTCAACCTTCCGGCTTATGAAGCCGGCCCGCCGGCTGGGAGGTGACCTTCGTGGAGATGCCTCATGTAGAGGTGTCTTACATGGTGAACTATATCTCCAATTGCAAGCTCGCCGAGGATTGGCGATACGGCAAGGAGCCATACTCTCGCGCCAACCCTCTGCCCATCATAAGTTTTTCCTTCCTTTCTTCCTTTGGTAGCCAGCCTCATGATAGCCGGCCTCTGATCAGTTGGTTTGCCCTTAGCAGAACCCTCTTCTTCCACCGACAACCGGGGCCGTAGGGGTAGAGCGCCAGCTCCTCCCCGACCGCACGGTGGACGACGCCGACGATCCGGACTTGGGAGCGGCCGCCATAGAAGATGCCATCGTGGGGGAAGGTGACGAGGCCGGAGGCGCGGGGCTCGGGGCCAGCTTCGAGGATTGGCCAGACGATGCTGAGGTCAAAGTCGCCCCACGCCGCCAGCCAGCGCCTGATCATCAAGGCGCGAGCTCGTTCGCCGCGCCGGCTGCCTGCGGCGGCGCGCAGAAGCACCGGGCCGCGTCGATCCTCTTCGTAGCCGGCCGAAGAAATCCAAGGCTTCCACAGCGGCGACCAAGCGAGATGAAGCGGCCGTGAAGGCGGCCCACTTCCGCAAGGCGGTAAAACAGCCGCATGCGATCTCGGCGTAAGTCGTCGAATGCCTTATATATATATTTTTCGTTGTCCCTTTCGACCGAAACTCTTCTAAACCTTTCTTTGCTCGCCGGACAGGGCACCGCTTTCCCTTGAGCGAGGTCCGGGCGGCTCCGTAGTCGGGCCGACTGGAGGGTCTTCAGGCTCCCGTTGCGTGGATCCCCGCGCCGACCTTAGGGAGGCCACGGAGCGGAACGCACGGGAGGCGCGGGAGGAGCGGGAGGCGGCGGAGCGGAGGACCGCCCAGGCGACGAAGGAGCAAGCCGACGCGGCGGCCAAGGCCCGGGCGGATGCGGCAGCCGCGGAGACGGAGGCGGAGGCCTCGCACAACCCGCCTCCGCTGCTCGCCATTCCCCTCCGCGCCGTGGCCGCCAACATCCCAGTGCCCCCGTCGGAGGAGGTCGACCGAGACCCGCCAGTGAGGGATAGGAGGGAGGACTCCGTGATCTTCATGGAGAAGGCGCCGCTGGCAGCACCGACCGGAGCGGGCCAAGGCAGCCAATCGGCTACGGCGCCAGAGCAGCCGGCCAGGGGCGAGCCGGAGGCAGGGGCCGGCCTTGAGGTGCAGCCGGCATTGCGCCGGCGCGCAGGAGGTGGCGCCTCCGCGCCGGAACCGCACCAAGCTGCAGGCGCCGGCCAGACGGCGGAGGCTCTGGAGGCGGCCAGCACCAGCGCGTCCGAGTGGACCCCCAGCGGGGGGACGGGCGAGCTGAATGCGGCGGCCCAGGAGGTCCGGAGCCGGCTTCAAGCTCAGGCCGCCTCGCTGCAGCGATACACCCAAGAGTTCCTTGCGACGTGGGCCGTCATCCGGGTGAGTCTTCTGACTTGGGCTGTTTTGTTCTTTGATTTCTTCCGTGGGGGCGCGTCAGCGCACCCACTGGGTGTAGTCCCCGAGATTCGGGCCGACTGTTGAGCAGTCGGGTCGGTTCTTCCTTGACGACTATCTTATTCTCGCCTCCTGTCTGATCTTCCAGGAGTATCATAACCTCCGCGCTACCGCCTTCAACTCCCAGGCTCAGGAGCTGAGCCGGAGAACCGAGGATCTGACCAGCAGCCGGAGTGCGTGCTTCGTTTCGTTCATCTCCTGTGGGGGCGTTTCAGCACACCCACTGGGTGTAGTCCCTGAGATTTGGGTAGACTGCTGAGCAGCCGGGTCGGATCTTCCTTGACGACTTCTTCCTTATTAATTTTTCCTGTCTTCATGCTTGCAGGAGCCAATGCCGACTTGAGGGAGCAGCTCAGCGGGGCCCAGGCCGCCCTGCGCGCCAAGGAAGCCGAGTACAGCGCCTTGGTCCTGGAGCATGACCGCTTGGCCAAGAAGTTGGCCGACCAGGAGGAGAGCCACAAGGCGGCCCTGAAGGAGGCGCGGGATAGCGAGGCCGCCCTGACGGCCGAGTTCGAGACCGAAGCGGCGGGCTGGGCTGAGGCGAAGCAGGCACTGAGCGAGGGCTTCGGTCATATCGAGGATCTGATCGATGGTAAGCCGCCTTCTTCACTCCTTGCTTGCCCCTTGATCCTGATTTGTGTTCTGACTTGTGCTGTTTTTTGTTCTCTGTGCAGACTACTTTCCCGGCTACTCCGTCTTCGCTGCCCAAACCATCGAGGCCCATTGCGAAGCGCGCCGGCAGGCGGGGGCTGAAGTCGCGCCGGACGCAAGTCGGACGCTCGAAGAGCAACTCTTGGCGGTCCAAGCCCGGCTGCAGCCGGCTCATCGTATGCTCCGCCGCCTCCAGCGCGCCGGGGCGCAGGTGTTTGCCGCCCTCTGTCCAAGCGAGACGATTCCGCGCACCCCGAGTCGGACTGCCGACTGGTTGGAGGTTGCGGTTGGCCGCTTCGAAGCCTAGAAGGCATCGGCGGCCCGGCTTGGAGCTGGGCGGGCGTTGGAGTTCGTCCGAGCCTGGTATCCGGGGCTGAACCTGGACCAACTGCGCACCTGGCGGCTGGAGGCTGATGCAGAGCTGGAGGAGGTGCGGCCGGCTATCGCTCAGCGCGCTTCGATGATCGCCGAGTGCACTGACATCAGCGTCTTCGCTCCTGAAATTAATGATGACGGCGTTGCCCAGCCGGAGGAGTGGTTCGGGCTGGACCCGATAGCGGGTGAAGACTCGTCAGAGGAGATCGCCTCCAGCGATGAAGGCGAAGACGACGAAGGAAAGGAGGGCGAAGACGTTGAGCCGGCCGGTGAAGCGGCCAGCCAGCCTCAGCCTGATCGTGCCTCAAGCAACAAGGCGCGTGCTAGCGTGCCCTCTGCGGGAGGCGGTGATCATGCTGAGGTTCGCCAGCCGGCCACTCCTCCAGCCGGCACTGCCGTCTCCACCGACCTGCCCGGCTCGTCAGTCGCTCCCCTGGCTTAATCTGCCGTCCTTGTTTTTTCCTGGTTGTTGCCTTCTGAACAAATTTATTAAGCTTTCGCAGTTCCACCCACTGGGGGTGTATCCAAACTATGTTGAATGCCGGCCTCTTGAAGGTCTTTTATGTAAATATTATTGTGTGCGTGTTTGGCTTCCATTTACATATGCTTTTTGTCCTTAGGCTGTTTCCTTTGCCGCCTTCCCCTTTTGGGGAGGTAAGTACTCGAGCTTTTTTAGACTGAAGTGAGGTGAATGGAAGCCGGCCGGCCGGCTACTCTGGTAGTCAGTCAGTGGTGGGAGAAAAACCGGCTTTTGTTATATTAGTCCGTTAGTCCCTAGCCGTTTTTTTCGCGTGGGCGTCCTTTCCTGCCTTTAACTCTTGCCAGCCGGACAGCCGGTTCTTCGAACTTCGACTTTTGGCAAGAGAAGGCTTGTGTGCCGGCACACTACTTGTCTGACCGCGGGTAGGACTTCTAATATAACTCCAGGCGGCCAGTCCCCGGGCCGACTAGTCGAACCCGGTGCCGGACGGAAAAAGTAAATGAAATGACAAGGTCATAAGCATGATACTCTTCATTCATAGATAAAAGATGGCAGTCCCCGAGCTCTCCTCGGGGGGCCTATTGTCTCATACTTAGTACAAAAGTTAGCGTAATACATACTGTATTTCAACTGTAAAATCTTTGGAGGAGGTTGGCGTTCCATGGTCGTTCCGACTCCTTGCCGGAGTTGTCTCTCTTTCGTGCCTTCGTCTTCTGCGCATCGATTAGGTAGTAGGAGTCGTTGCCTAAAGCTCTGCTGATGATGAAGGGGCCCTCCCAAGGGGCCGAGAGCTTGTGCTGGCCGGCTGTTTGCTGGATCAGCCGGAGCACAAGATCACCCTCTTGGAAGGATCTTGGCTTGACCTTCCGGTTATGGTAGCGGCGCAGGCCCTGCTGATATATGGCGGACCGGCTGAGGGCTAACAGCTGGCCCTCTTCCAGCAGGTCGACGCCGTCTTCTCGTGCTTCCTTGGCCTCCGCCTCCGTGTACATGGTTACCCGAGGTGAGTCGAATTCGATGTCAGTTGGGATGACCGCCTCGGCACCATATACGAGGAAGAAAGGAGTGAAGCCGGTTGACTTGTTTGGGGTAGTGCGCAGACTCCAGAGGACGGCCGACAGCTCATCGAGCCAACAGCCGGCCGAACGCTCCAGTGATACGACCAGTCGGGGCTTGATGCCGGACAGGATGAGGCCGTTGGCTCGCTCGACTTGGCCGTTTGACTGCGGGTGGGCAACGGACGCTAAGTCCAACCGGATGCCTTGCGTCGCGCAGAAACGTGCCAAGGCTCCCTTGGCGAAATTCGTGCCATTGTCGGTGATGATGCTGTGTGGCATGCCGTACCGAGTTGTTATATCTGCGATGAATGTCACGGCAGTCGGCCCATTCAGCTTCTTGATCGGCTTTGCCTCAATCCACTTGGTGAATTTGTCCACAACGACAAGCAGATGTGTCATGCCGCCGCGCGCCGTCTTGAATGGGCCCACCATGTCCAGTCCCCAAACGGCAAAGGGCCAAGTGAGGGGAATGGTCTTGAGTGCTGAAGCCGGCATGTGTTGCTTGGAGCTGAAGAGTTGGCACCCCTTTGCAATGTTTAACTAACTCCTTGGCGTCGTCCAAAGCAGTCGGCCAAAAGAAACCATGGCAGAAGGCTTTGGCGACGAGTGATCTTGAGGCCGCATGGTGGCCGCATTCTCCTTGGTGGATATCTCTGAGGATTGCGATGCCCTTCTCTTGCTCGACGCATCACTGGAGGACTCCAGTGACACTGCGCTTGACGAGCTCTCTGTTGACAATTGTGTATGCTCCGGCTCGGCGTTGGACTTGTCTTGCCTCTGTTTCGTCAGCCAGCAGGTCTTGGTTTATTAGGAAGTTGAGGATGGACTGGGCCCATGATGGAGCCGCGACTTCTTCTATTGCCAACACGGCTACTGCGACCAGGGCGGGCGGGCTGGGTGGTGAAACGCTGGAGTCGGCCGCCGCCTGTTGTGTTGGAGCAGTCCCCGAGCCGACTACCGCAGTCCCCGAACTGGGTGTGGCAGTCCCCGGGTCGGGCGTAACTACGGAAGTCCCCGAGCCGCCTACTGACGTCCCCGGGCCGACTATCGAAGTCCCCGGGTCACCTGCTTGATTCTTCGAGCCGGACCCGGCCGCGTCGGGGTCAAGCGGCACGAAGATGGAATCGGACTCTGGAGACGGCTTGATAGACGGCTTGAGGAGGCGTTGTAGAGAGACACCGGTTGGTATTGCTTGCCGGGTGGAGCCTATTCGAGCCAGGGCATCAGCTGGCTCGTTGTCGGCTCGCGGTACGTGGAGGAACTCGCATCCTTCAAAATACCCACTGATCTGCTGAATGAGGAAGCGGTAGCTTGCCATATTTGCGTCCTTGGCATCCCAGTCGCCGGATGATTGCTGGACCACCAAGTCTGAGTCGCCATAACATAGGATTCGGCGAATGCCGAGCTCTTTGGCAAGCCGAAGCCCGTGTATGAGCGCCTCGTACTCGGCCACATTGTTGGAGGCGGCAAAGTGAATTTGCAGCGTGTATCTGAGCTTGTCTCCTTTGGGAGAGGTGAGGACGATGCCGGCTCCCAAGCCGGCGCGCATCTTGGACCCATCGAAGTGCATGCGCCAATGAGTGGAGTCGGGAGCCGACGGTAGGTACTGGGTCTCGGCCCAGTCGACGAGGAAGTCGGCCAATGCTTGGGACTTGATGGCGGTGCGAGGCTGGTAGGAGATCGTGTAAGGGGCCAGCTCGATGGCCCATTTCGCCACCCGGCCGGATGCATCCCGGCTGCCTATGATCTCGGCAAGCGGGGCGGTGCATACGACCGTGATGGGATGCTCTTGGAAGTAGGGCTTCGGCTTCTTGGCAGTGAAGTACACGCCATAGCACATCTTCTGGTAGTGCGGGTAGTTCTGCTTCGAGGCAGACAGTACCTCGCTCAAATAGTACACCGGCCTTTGGACCGGCTGGGCTCGGCCCTCTTCTGGGCGTTGGACTATGATGACGGTGCTGACCACCCGGCTGGTTGCGGTAATGTAGAGGAGCATGGGCTCTTTCTCAGTCGGCGCCGCCAGGACGGCGGTGTGGCCAGCATCTTCTTCAGCTCGTGAAAAGCTTGGTCGGCTTGGTCATCCCACTCGAAGTGAGTGGTCTTCTTCATGAGGTGGTATAGGGGGAGAGCTTTCTCTCCGAGCTGACTGATGAAGCGGTTCAGGGAGGCCAAGCACCCGGTAAACTTCTGGACGTCTCGAAGTTTGGTGGGAATCGCCATTCTCTCAATGTCCTTGATCTTCACCGGGTTGCATTCGATGCCGCGTTCGGAGACCAGGAAGCCTAGGAGCTGGCCGGCTGGCACTCCGAACACGCATTTCTCGGGGTTGAGCTTGATTTGGAACTGGCGTAGGTTCTCAAATGTTTCTTTGAGGTCTTCCAGCAAGGTACCACGCTTCTCCATCTTCACCACAATGTCGTCTACGTAGACGTGGGCATTTCTGCCGAGTTGCTTGAGGAGGCACTTCTACATGCAACGCTGAAAAGTGGCACCGGCATTTCTCTAGCCGAATGTCATAGTCAGGTAGCAGAAGGCTCCGAATGGCGTGATGAAGGCGGTCTTCAGACGGTCAACCGGATCTAACTTTATCTGGTGGTATCCTGAGTAAGCATCCAAGAAACTCAACAGCTCACATCCGGCCGTGGAGTCTATCACTTGGTCAATCCTCGGCAGGGCAAAGGGATCTTTGGGGCAGGCCTTGTTGAGGCTCGTGTAGTCTATGCACATGCGCCACTTGTTGTTCTTCTTTAACACGAGGACCGGGTTGGCAAGCCACTCTGGAAAGAAAACTTCCATAATGAAGCCGGCTGCCAGAAGCCGGGCTATCTCCTCTCCCACAATCCTTCTTTTCTCCTCCGACAGTCGGCGGAGGGGTTGTTTGACTGGTTTTGTGTCTTCTCGGACGTGTAGTTTGTGCTCGGCGAATTCCTTCAGAACACCCGGCATGTCCTTGGGGGACCATGCGAAGATGTCCCGATTCTCACGGAGGAAGTCGGCGAGCTCGCCTTCCTATTTGCTGTTTAGGTTTGCCTCGATGATGGCAAACCTCTCTGGGTGCTCGGGGTCAAGAGGTATCTTCTTCGTCTCCTTGGCCGGCTGGAAAGATCCTTGGGCATCATACTCCTTGGGATCGGGGGATAGGGCCGACTGCTTGCTGGCCATGGCCACGACCCGGTCCAACATCTTCTTCTCTTCGGCAATCACAAGGGACTCGGCCAGCCGGTTGCTGGCTGCTGCGCACTCGGAGGACTTCTTGTAATCGCCGGCTATGGTGATGATGCCCTTGGTGCTTGACATCTTCATCTTGAGGTACGCATAGTGGGGAACTGCCATGAACCTGGCCAAGGCAGGTCGGCCAAGCAATGCATGGTAGGGGCTCTCCAGGTCCACCACTTCAAACCAGATCGCTTCCCGGCGGAAATGCTCCTTGTCCCCAAAGAGTACATCAATCTTGATCTTGCCAATGGGGGCGCAGGACAGGCCGGGTATGATGCCATGGAACACTGTCCAAGTAGGCATGAGTTGCTTTGTCTTGACGTTCAGCTTCTCCAGGGTGTCACAGCATAAGATGTTGATGTTGCTCCCGCCGTCTATCAACACGCGGGAGAAACGGGCAGCACGTCTGTCCGTTGCAAGGGTGGCATCCAGAACCAACGCATAAGAGCCGGGAGATGGCATCACCTCTGGGTGGTCGGCTCGGCTCCAGCTGATAGGCTTTTTTGACCAGTGCATGTGCGCGGCGGGGTTGGCAGCGACCATGCTGACTTCCTGGTGCTCTCGGCGTTTGCTGCGCCGGTCTTCGGGTTGGCTTGTAAATATGACATAGGCGGCATGCTCATCGGGGAACTCATCATGCACGGCTCCGACTGCGGGCCGAACGGTCGGCTGCTGCAGAGCCGGAGGCGGAGGACCGACAGGCGGAGGCGGCGCGAGCCCTTCGCCTTTGGAGATTCGGGTGAGCCAATGGCACTTCTGGGTTGTGTGGTTAGACGGCTTCGCGCCACTGTGGAACTTGCACGGGGCGTCGAGAATTTGCTCGTAGGAGAAGGCTGGCTGTCAAGCCGGCCTGCCGCCCTTGGGTTTCTTGGGCGCGGGCCGCCCTTCGGGCGGTTCGTCTTTGACTGTGGCCACCTGCCGACTGGCGGGAGGCGGCGCGGGGCCCTTGCGCTTGTGGTCCTTTGGGTGTGGGCGTCGACCGGAATCCCCAGCCGGCGTCTTGGGCGCCGGGTTGAGTACTTTCCCGGACGCGTCTACCCGGAGCTCGGTCTTCATTGAGGAGTCGGCGGTGGCGTACTTTTCCGCTATGTCCAGAAGCTCGTCGAGGGTAGTCGGCTCGTCGCAGAGAAGCTTGTGCTTGAGGAGGGTGCCTTCTCGGCACCCGGCAGTGAAGTATTCTATGGCTTGCACCTCGTGCACCCCCTCGCAAGAGTTGCGGAGCTCGGCCCAACGCGTGAGGTAGTCGCGAGTAGACTCGGCGGGGCCTTGTACGCACAAGGAGAGCTGTCTGGGCTTGGGAGCCCGCTTGTAGGTGCTGGTGAAGTTGCGGATGAAAGCTTCTGTGAAATCTAGCCAGCTGTTGATGCTGCATGGCTTGAGGCTGTTGAGCCAGGTCCGCGTCGTGCCTTGCAGCATGAGGGGCACGTACTTCACGGCAACGCGCCGGTTGCCATTGGCTATGCTAACTGCCGTGGAGTAGTCGATCAACCAATCTTCCGGCTTCACGGAGCCGTTGTACTTGGGCGTGTCTCTTGGGAGCGAGAACCCTTTGTGGAAGGGCTCGTCGCAGATGCGGGGACCGAAGCAAGGCAGACCGACATCGTCTTCTCCTTCCAGCGCCAGGGATCGCGCCAGGCGGTCGATCCGATGGCGGGCGTCGTTTTCGCCGACTCCTTCGCGGCGACCCAGCCGACCGCTAAGAGTCGGATGCGCAACAGGCGGCGGGGTGGGATATCTCTCTCCACGGGGCCGAGGCGGAGGTGGGTTGCCTCGCCACTCCACGGCCCGGGGTGGCCTTCTGCGTCTCGCTCGATGGAGATTCGGGTTTGGCTTCGGCTGGCAGCCGGCTCTTTCTCGCGCCGTGCGCGGTCTCTACCCGTAGTCGGCGTCCGGGATGTCACGCCGTGATCTCGGCGCGGGGGAGGGCTTTCCGCGCAGGCGTCGGCTTCGTGCCGCTACGCGGCTGCATCGATTAGCTGCTGGATGCGTCGGGTCATGTGGGGGAGTTCTTCGGCCCCCAGTCCGTCTAGCTCGTCTACGGACGCCTGGGCGGCACGCAGGTTCTCGAGTGGAGTGGCGTAGACTGAACGGTTGACTCCTAACGTGTCGGCAATGATAGCGCCGCGCTGTCTGACAACGCCAACCCGGCTGGGCCTGCCTGGGGGCGGCGTGCCAAAGGCGGCACGGTCGGCTTCGCGTCGGTGGGCCTCAGCGAGGCGTCTCATGGAAACCAACTTCCAGCCCTCCGCGAGGAGGGCGAGGCGGCGAGCTTCCAGTGCTTCAGCGTCGGCATCGGCCGGGAGGGGGATGGACAAGTCGTGGACCGCCTCGTGCGGGGCGTCGTGGGCGCTCTTGTCAGCAGCGCCACCATGGCCGATGACCATCACCTCGGTGGTGGCAGTGTCGCAGCCATCGGCCCGGGGAAGCGGGTCGTTGTAGATCATGGCGTCGGTGGGGAAGGTGTCGAGTGAGGCCGTGTCGGAGTCGACAGGCATCGGATCGGTGGAGCCAACCGACTCCAAGTCCATAGCAGGCTCGCCGGAGAAGTGGAGCTGGCCGAGGAGGTTGGCGAGGTGGTCGGTGCCCGCGTCGGAGGCGAGCTCGTCGGAGATGAGGGTCTTGTCGAGGAGATCGGCGAGGCCGCTCACTGCGCAGACATTGGTGACGCCTTGCAGCGCGTCGTGGCAAGCGCCATCGGGCGTGCCGGGCTGGCTACGCTCGCGGGGGAGGAAGAAGGTTCCCGTCCAGAACAGGTCTCCGGACGACGGTGCACCTAGCCCCACGGTGGGCGCCAAATGTCGGGTGGTAGGTGCGACATATGCCAACGTGTGGCTTATCATTGTGGGAGCCAGTAAGACGTGGCCGGTGCCTGGAAGCGGGATGAGGCGAAGACATGCACGCCGGCAAATCTTACCCAGCTTCGGGGCTCTCCGTGGAGATAACACCCCTACTGCTGCTCTGCGGGGTCTCCGCATGATCACTAGATGAATAAGTAGCTACACGATGCTCCTTGAGCTGTTTGGCGAGAGGAGGAAGAAGGGCTCTGCCCGCTCTCTTCTCCTCCCTGTGTGGTGTTTAAAACTAGCAGGGATCAACCCTTTGCATGGGTATCCCGGGGGGTTTATATAGGCCTACCCCCCGGGGGTACAATGGTAATCCGGCTGGACGTGGGGCCCTGCCGTCTGTGTCTATTCTCGCCGGCTTCCGCGCCGACTGCTGGGGCCCACTGACTGGTGGGTCCCGCCGGCTGCCGGCTCCTTGGTCGACAGGCAGGCCCCACTGCCCAGGGCCTTGTCGGTGGCTGGTTACTTTTGCTTAATCTCGGTGATGAGGGCTTCGCCGAGGTAAGCGTGGCTACAGTGCCGTCGTCCGGCGGGGATCGCTGTAGCCTCACCGCGTCTTGTCTCCTTAATGGGGCGTCTCCCTCGAGGGGTTGGTAAGCCGGCCGTGGAGAGCCGGCCCTATCTTGGGCCGACTGGGGGAGGCCGGGTCGCCTTCGGGTGTCTCTCTGCCTGAAGGGGCCCACCGCCCGTGGGCCACTCTGGCAGCCCGTCGTGGATGACATCAGGGTCGTCGTGGCAACAGTGCCACGCCAGACGGGTCATGGCCACCCGTACGGCGCACAGTGCCAGGCGTGCTCCGGGATTCGGAGGTGGCCAGCCCTACTGTAGCCACGCCCCGTCACATCGCCGTTATGTGGGTGCAGACTTCGAGGGTACGATCTTGACCGCTTTATGGGAGCCGGCTTCTTGGAGTCGGCCTTCTCGCAGCCGGCTCCTCGGAGCCGGCCCTCCCATGGCTTTCTTCACGAAGGCTGAAGTCGGGCCGCCTTCCGATAGTCGGCCGGGGACACCGCCGGCGAGGGGAAGGCGGCCCCATGTCTTGGATTCTTGAGGGCCGGATGGGCTCGTAATTTTTTCAGAAGGACCAGGGGGAGCCAGCTAGGCTACCCATGGTTATTTCCTCTGACAGTAGTCCCCGAAGCTGGTCGAGCTTCGAGGCAGACAAGGGGATGAGAAGCTCGGTCAGCTTCCTATCCTGAGGGGCCGGATGCGCTTGTGTGCGCCGTCTTCGGAAACCCCATTTCTCGTAGGCGGGAACGCGGTCGACCCGCGAGCTGACCGCAGGCCATCCCGCGGGCCACATGGCAAGGAAACCCTGCAGGTGCACACGCGCGACGGGACGCCGCCGCAGGCCCGGGCCCGCCACTCCTAGGCCTCGGCCCAAGCGCGGATCTTCTGCGGCCCGCGCGGACCGCTCGCCTTCCAGCGGCGATTTTATTACGCCATCAGGGCACAATAATCGCGGGACGTGGGGGAGTGGGCACATTTGATCCCCACGTTCCCCCATGCCACGCCTCCTCGGCTCCGCCGCGCGGGCCTATAAGTAGGGGGAGGAGGGGGAGAGACAGAGGCTCGCACGTTCCCCCTTGCTCCGCCCCTCCTCGTCTTCCTTCTTCTTTCTGCCGCCGCAGCCACCTATTGCCGCGCCGCTCCGCCGTCGCATCGTCTTGCTTCTTGTCGTGTTGCCCCATGGCGCTGTCAAGCTTGTGGGATGGCTCCAACGTCCATGAGGACCACGTCGAGTTCCTCCGTCAGACGCGGCGCCTGCCGGGCGAGAACTTCGTGCGGGTTCATCAAGCGCCGGAGAAGGAGATTTCACCCGCACCGGAGGAGGGCAAGCGGGTGATCTTCCGCTCGCACTACCTGCGCGGCTTCGGCCTTCCGGCGAGCGGGTTCCTTCGAGCCTTCCTCGAATTCTATAACCTCCAGCCGCATCACCTCACGCCCAACGCGGTGATGCTGCTGTCAGCCTTCGTCACCCTGTGCGAAGGCTTTCTTTGAGTCCTCCCCACGCTCGAGCTCTGGGGGGAATTCTTCCAGAGCAAGCTCGGCACCATCGTCGCGGGCGTGCCTGCCCCCTGCGGAGCCTATATTGCCATGAGGCGTTCGGGCGAGAACAACCCGTTCCCGCCCATCCCGCTGATCCAGTCGGTGAAGCTCTGGCAGAAGTCTTACTTTTACGTGAAGAACGTCACTCAGCAAGGCGACTACGTCAACCTGCCGGCTTATGAAGCCGGCCCGCCGGCTGGGAGGCGACCTTCGTGGAGATGCCTCATGCAGAGGTGTCTTACATGGTGAACTATATCTCCAACTGCAAGGTCGCCGAGGATTGGCTATATGGCAAGGAGCCGTACTCTCGCGCCAACCCTCTGCCCGTCATAAGTTTTTCCTTCCTTTCTTCCTTTGGTAGCCGGCCTCATGATAGCCGGCCTCTGATCAGTTAGTTTGCCCTTAGCAGGACCCTCTTCTTCCACCGACAATCGGGGCCGCAGGGGTAGAGCGCCAGCTCCTCCCCGACCGCACGGTGGACGACACCGACGAACCGGACTTGGGAGCGGCCGCCATGGATGACGCCATCATGGGGGAAGGTGACGAGGCCGGAGGCGCGGGGCTCGGGGCCGGCTTCGAGGACGAGCCGGATGATGCCGAGGTCAAAGTCGCCCCGCGCCGCCAGCCGGCGCCTGATCATCAAGGCGCGAGCTCGTTCGCCGCGCTGGCTGCCTGCGGCGGCGCGCAGAAGCGCCGGGCCGCGTCGATCCTCGTCGGCAGTCGGCCGAAGAAATCCAAGGCTTCCACAGCAGCGACCAAGCGAGATGAAGCGGCCGCGAAGGCGTCCCGCTTCCGCAAGGCGGTAAAATAGCCGCAGGCGATCTCGGCGTAAGTCGTCGAATGCCTTATATATATATTTTTTTTTTTTCGTTGTCCCTTTTGACTGAAACTCTTCTAAACCTTTCTTTGCTCGCCGGACAGGGCACCGCTTTCCCTTGAGCGAGGTCCGGGCGGCTCCGTAGTCGGGCCGACTGGAGGGTCTTCAGGCTCCCGTTGCGTGGATCCCCGCGCCGACCTTAGGGAGGCCACGGAGCGGAACGCACGGGAGGCGCGGGAGGAGCGGGAGGCGGCGGAGCGGAGGACCGCCCAGGCGACGAAGGAGCAAGCCGACGCGGCGGCCAAGGCCCGTGCGGATGCGGCAGCCGCGGAGACGGAGGCGGAGGCCTCGCACAACCCGCCTCCGCTGCTCGTCATTCCCCTCCGCGCCGTGGCCCCCAACATCCCAGTGCCCCCGTCGGAGGAGGTCGACCGAGACCCGCCGGTGAGGGAGAGGAGGGAGGACTTCGTGATCTTCATGGAGAAGGCGCCGCCGGCAGCGCCGACCGGAGCGGGCCAAGGTGGCCAATCGGCTATGGCGCCAGAGCAGCCGGCCGGGGGCGAGCCGGAGGCAGGGGCCGACCTTGAGGTGCAGCCGGAATTGCGCCGGCGCGCAGGAGGTGGCGCCTCCGCGCCGGAACCGCACCAAGCTGCGGGCGCCGGCCAGATGGCGGAGGCCCTGGAGGCGGCCAGCACCAGCGCGTTCGAGTGGACCCCTAGCGGGGGGACGGGCGAGCTGAACGCGGCGGCCCCGGTGGTCCGGAGCCGGCTTCAAGCTCAGGCCGCCTCGCTGCAGCGATACACCCAAGAGTTCCTTGCGACGTGGGCCGTCATCCGGGTGAGTCTTCTGACTTGGGTTGTTTTGTTCTTTGATTTCTTCCGTGGGGGCGCGTCAGCGCACCCACTGGGTGTAGTCCCCGAGATTCGGGCCGACTGCTGAGCAATGGGGTCGGATCTTCCTTGACGACTATCTTATTCTCGCCTCCTGTCTGATCTTCCAGGAGTATCATAACCTCCGCGCTGCCGCCTTCAACTCCCAGGCTCAGGAGCTGAGCCGGAGAACCGAGGATCTGACCAGCAGCCGGAGTGCGTGCTTCGTTTTGTTCATCTCCTGTGGGGGCGCGTCAGCGCACCCACTGGGTGTAGTCCCCGAGATTCGGGCAGACTGCTGAGCAGCCGGGCCGGATCTTCCTTGACGACTTCTTCCTTATTAATTTTTCCTGTCTTCATGCTTGCAGGAGCCAATGCCGACTTGAGGGAGCAGCTCAGCGGGGCCCAGGCCGCCCTGCGCGCCAAGGAAGCCGAGTATAGTGCCTTGGTCCTAGAGCGTGACCGCTTGGCCAAGAAGTTGGCCGGCCAGGAGGAGAGCCACAAGGCGGCCCTGAAGGAGGCGCGGGATAGCGAGGCCGCCCTGAGGGCCGAGTTCGAGACCGAAACGGCGGGCTGGGCTGAGGCGAAGCAGGCACTGAGCGAGGGCTTCGGTCGTATCGAGGATCTGATCGATGGTAAGCCGCCTTCTTCACTCCTTGCTTGCCCCTTGATCCTGATTTGTGTTCTGACATGTGTTGTTTTTTGTTCTCTGTGCAGACTACTTTCCCGGCTACTCCGTCTTCGCCGCCCAAACCATCGAGGCCCATCGCGAAGCGCGCCGACAGGCGGGGGCTGAAGTCGCGCCGGACGCAAGTCGGACGCTCGAAGAGCAACTCTTGGCGGTCCAAGCCCGGCTGCAGCCGGCTCATCGTATGCTCCGCCGCCTCCAGCGCGCCGGGGCACAGGTGTTGGCCGCCCTCTGGCCAAGCAAGACGATTCCCCGCACCCCGAGTCGGACTGCCGACTGGCTGGAGGTTGCGGTTGGCCGCTTCGAGGCCTAGAAGGCATCGGCGGCCCGGCTTGGAGCTGGGCGGGCGTTGGAGTTCGTCCGAGCCTGGTATCCGGGGCTGAACCTGGACCAACTGCGCACCTGGCGGCTGGAGGCTGATGCAGAGCTGGAGGAGGTGCAGCCGGCTATCGCTCAGCGCGCTTCGACGATCGCCGAGTGCACTGACATCAGCGTCTTCGCTCCTGAAATTAATGATGACGGCGTTGCCCAGCCGGAGGAGTGGTTCGGGCTGGACCCGACAGCGGGTGAAGACTCGGCAGAGGAGATCGCCTCCAGCGATGAAGGCGAAGACGACGAAGGAGAGGAGGGCGAAGACGTTGAGCCGGCTGGTGAAGCGGCCAGCCAGCCTCAGCCTGATCGTGCCTCAAGCAACAAGGCGCGTGCTAGCGTGCCCTCTGCGGGAGGTGGCGATCATGCCGAGGTTCGCCAGCCAAATTCGAATTCGAACAATCGGTGCATGAAAAGGTGCACAAGAACGGTCTGGAAAACCATGCTCATGGTATTTAGGAAATTCTCATGCCTTTTACAAGGAATGGGCAGAGATTTCAAGGGAATGTGTGGCAATAGTCAACCATAAATGCGTCATTTATTGGTTTTTCGACTATAGAAAAATGAAATACATGCTTGAAAAACATGACACCTGGCATGGTGACAAGGTATGGCCTCACCGTGCGCTGGTAAAAAGCTGAGAAGGTTTGGTTTATGTCGTCATGCACGCCCTTCTTACATCGAACCATCATCGAGGAAGTTTCATGGTTTCGAGGGGGAAATCACCAAGATTGAAGGGGAATTCAAATTTCTGTCCTAGTTTGTCATTCAGTTTTTTCCAACGATCTACATACCCCCTTGTCGGGTGGTAGGTGCGACATATGCCAACGGGTGGCTTATCATTGTGGGAGCCAGTAAGACGTCGTCGGTGCCTGGAAGCGGGATGAGGCGAAGACATGCACGCCGGCGAATCTTACCCAGCTTCGGGGTTCTCCGTGGAGATAACACCCCTATTGCTGCTCTGCGGGGTCTCCGCATGATCACTAGATGAATAAGTAGCTACACGATGCTCCTTGAGCTGTTTGGCGAGAGGAGGAAGAAGGGCTCTGGCCGCTCTCTTCTCCTCCCTGTGTGGTGTTTAAAACTAGCAGGGATCAACCCTTTGCATGGGTGTCCTGGGGGGTTTATATAGGCCTACCCCCCGGGGGTACAATGGTAATCCGGCTGGACGTGGGGCCCAACCGTCTGTGTCTATTCTCGCCGGCTTCCGCGCCGACTGCTGGGGCCCGCCGACTGGTGGGTCCCGCCGGCTGTCGGCTCCTTGGTCGACAGGCAGGCCCCACTGCCCAGGGCCTTGTCGGTGGCTGGTTACTGTTGCTCAATCTCGGTGACGAGGGCTTCGCCGAGGTAAGCGTGGCTACAGTGCTGTCGTCCGGCGGGGATCGCTGTAGCCTCATCGCGTCTTGTCTCCTTAATGGGGCGTCTCCCTCGAGGGGTTGGTAAGCCGGCTGTGGAGAGCCGGCCCTGTCTTGGGCCGACTGGGGGAGGCCGGGTCGCCTTCGGGTGTCTCTCTGCCTGAAGGGGCCCACCGCCCGTGGGCCACTCTGGCAGCCCGTCGTGGATGACATCAGGGTCGTCGTGGCAACAGTGCCGCGCTAGATGGGTCATGGCCACCCGTACGGAGCACAGTGCCACGCGTGCTCTGGGATTCAGGGGTGGCCAGCCCTACTGTAGCCACGCCCCGT
The DNA here is from genome assembly GCF_018294505.1 of Triticum aestivum. Lineage (NCBI taxonomy): Eukaryota > Viridiplantae > Streptophyta > Magnoliopsida > Poales > Poaceae > Triticum > Triticum aestivum. The sequence goes on along the minus strand of NC_057809.1, from coordinate 224,669,682 downwards.
CACATCGCCGTTATGTGGGTGCAGACTTCGAGGGTACGATCTTGACCGCTTTATGGGAGCCGACTTCTTGGAGTCGGCCTTCTCGCAGCCGGCTCCTCGGAGCCGGCCCTCCCACGACTTTCTTCACGAAGGCTGAAGTCAGGCCACCTTCCGATAGTCGGCCGGGGACACCGCCGGCGAGGGGAAGGCGGCCCCATGTCTTGGATTCTTGAGGGCCGGATGGGCTCGTAATTTTTTCAGAAGGACCAGGGGGAGCCGGCTAGGCTACCCATGGTTATTTCCTCCGATACCCCTCCAATGCAACGTGTTAAAATTTGGCATTTTTCCAGGCTCATTTACCATATTTAGGGGATTATGCGCATTTCCTAGGCATTAATGCACATAATTCAAATTCGAACAATCGATTCATGAAAAGTGCACAAGAACGATCTGGAAAACCATGATCATGCTATTTAGTAAATTCTCATGACTTTTATAAGGAATGGGCATAGATTTCAAGGAAATGTGTGGCAATAGTCAACCACAAACGCGTCGTTTATTGGTTTTCAACTATAGAAAAATGAAATACATGCTTGGAAAACATGACGCCTGGCGTGGTGCCATGGTATGGCCTCACCGTCCCCTGGTAAAATTTTGAGAATGTTTGGCTTATGTCACCATGCACGCCTTCTAGAAATTGAACCATCACCGAGGAAGTTTCATGGTTTGGAGGGGAAAATCACCAAGATTGAAGGGAATCCAAATTTCCTTCATCCTTTGTCCATGAGTTTTTTTTCTACGATGAACATACACCCTGCAAATCACCGTGTTCAAATTTGGTACTTTTCCGGGTTCATTTACCATTTTTGGGGGATTGTGTGCATTTTCTAGGCATTAATGCACATAATTCAAATTCAAACAATCGGTGCATGAAAGGGTGCACAAGAACGGTCTGAAAAACCATGCTCGTGCTATTTAGTAAATTCTCATGCCTTTTACAAGGAATGGGCAGAGATTTCGATGAAATGTGTGGCAATACTCAACCACAAACATTTGTTTATTGGTTTTTCAACTATAGTAAAATGAAATAAATGCTTGAAAAACATGATGCCTTGCATGGTGCCATGGTATGGCCTCATTGTGCACTGGTGAAAATTTGAGAAGGTTTGGCTCATGTCGTCATGCACACCCTTCCTAAATCGAACCATCACCGAGCAAGTTCCATACTTTTGGGAGGGAAATCACCAAGATTGAAGGGGAATCGAAGTTTTCATCGTTCTTTGCCCTTGAGTTTTTTCTACGATGAACAGACACCCTGCAAATCTCCGTGTTCAAATTTGGCACTTTTTCGGGCTCATTTACCATATTTAGGGGATTATGTGCATTTTCTAAGCATTTAGCGCATATAAATCCAATCCAGCTACGACTGCACGGGTATGATGTGAGGGACATGGATTGCCGTTTGATGTCTACTATGCAACTTTATTCTTGTAGACTCGTGTTGGGCTTCCAAGCACAGAGTTTTGTAGGACAGTAGCAATTTTCCCTCAAGTGGATGACCTAAGGTTTATCGATTCGTGGGAGGCATAGGATGAAGATGGTCTCTCTCAAACAACCCTGCAACCAAATAATAAAGAGTCTCTTGTGTCCCCAACACACCAAATATAATGGTAAATTGTATAGGTGCACTAGTTTGGCGAAGAGATGGTGATACAAGTGTAATGATAGTAGATATTGATTTTTGCAGTAGGAACAATAAAAAATAGCAAGGTAGCAAGTAACAAAAGTGAGCACAAACGGTATTGCAATGCTTGAAAATGAGGCCTAGGGTCTATACTTTCGCTAGTGCAATCTCTCAACAATGCTAATATAATTGGATCATATAACCATCTCTCAAAGTGCAATGAAGAATCACTCCAAAGTTCCTATCTAGCGGAGAACATAAGAAGAAATTGTTTGTAGGGTATGAAACCACATCAATGCTATTCTTTCTGATCATTCTATCCTAGAGTTCGTACTAAAATAACACCAAGCTATTCTTTCCGATCGATCTAACCAAGAGTTCATACTAAAATAACACCATATGATACACATCAACCAACTCTAATGTCACCTAGATACTCCAATGTCACCGCGAGTATCCATGAGTTGATCATACAATATGCATCAAACAATTTCAGATTCATAATACTCAATCCAACACAAAGAACCTCAAAAAGTGCCCCAAGATTTCTACCGGAGAAACAAAGACGAGTACGTGCATCAACCCCTATGCATAGATTACCCCATGTCACCTCGGGAATCCGCGAGTTGAGTGCCAAAACACATATCAAGTGAATCAATATGATACCCCATTGTCACCACGGGTATTCATAGCAAGACATACATCAAGTGCTCTCAAATCCATAAAAGTATTCAATCCGGTAAAACAAAATCTCAAAGGGAAAACACAATTCATCACAACAAGATAGAGAGGGGAAAACACCATATGATCCAACTATATTAACAAAGCCCGCGATACAGCAAGATCGTGCCAACTCAGGAACACAAGAGAGAGAGATTAATTAAACACATAGCTACTGGTACAAACCCTCAACTCCGATGGTGGACTACTCCATCCTCATCATGGTGGCCATCGGGATGATAAAGATGGCCACCAGTGACGATTTCTTCCCCCTCCGGCAGGGTGTCGGAACGGGTTCTAGATTGGTTTTCATGGCTACAGAGGCTTGCGGCGACGGAACTTTTGATCTAGTGTTATTTCTAATGGTTTCTCTATTTATAGGATTTTTTAGCGTTGGAATCCCGTGAAGATGGGCCTCGAGGTGGGCATAACCCACCTGGGCGCGCCTGGGCCTCGTGGCACACCCAGGTGTCTTGTGCTCACCTCCTTCACCTTCTGGTCCTCCCACAAAGCTTCTAGTGCCTCTTTTGTTCCAAAAGAAATTGTCAAAAAGTTTCGTTGCATTTGGAGAACTTTTATTTCTGCATAAAAAACAATAGCACGGTAGTTCTGCTGAAAATAGCGCCAGTCTGGGTTAGTTCCATGCAAATCATACCAAAACCATATAAAATTGTTGTAAACATGGCATGAATACTTCATAAATTATAAATACGTTGGAGACGTGTTAGCACCCCCAAGCTTACTTTTTACTCGTCCTCGAGTAGGTAAATGATAAAAGAAATAATTTATGAAGTGTGAATGCTAGCATATATAGTGCATAATTTTGATCAATGATAATTTAAATCACTTGTCCTAGCATCATAACAACAATTCTTTCTCATAAAACTTCTCATGTTAAAGTAGCAACCAATTCACATGTGAAGGTTCAAACAATGATTGCAATTCAACTTATTCAACTAAATGTAAGCAAGAGCTCCACATACTCAACCATCATATAGTCTTCTATGATTGCTAGTGCTCAAAGCATATTCTTAGAACAAATGGCATCCATCGAACACAGAGAAAGATAGGGGCTTAATATTTCGCCTCCCAGCTCATTTATCATAGAGATAATTGCCAACAATAATAAATCATGATCAAATATATTTGACTGGCCATATGTGCCTAGATCTTTCCCCACCACATGATGCTTGCCAACTAGAGAATAATTGAGGTTGAAATGAGAATTCATACTATTGACTCTTGCATGAAACTAAATACTAAAAAGTGAAAGATAGGTCCCTCGCAGAGGGAAGCGGAGGTTGTCATGCGCTTTTTATTTTTGGATGCCCAAGCACTTAATTCAAAGGAATGTCACGTTATATTGCCCCTTATGATAGCAACCTTTATTATGTAGTCCGTCGCTTTTATTACTTTGCCATTACAAGTTCATACAACACTCAATTTTCCCTTACAATAAAAGATCAAACATATTTAGGAGAATTTTTTATTGCTTTATGCACAGTTGACAACTTACTTAAAGGATCTTATTCAACTCATAGGTAGGTATGGTGGACACTCATGGCAAGAAACTGGGTTTAAGGGTTTTTGGATGCACTATCTCTACTTAGTATGAATTTTTGGCTAGCAAAATATCCTAGGCAAACACCACATGTTGGAGGATCCATAACAATATAACTTCTATGCAAATATACACAACCATAACTCATTACGTTGTCTTCCTTGTCCAACTTCAACTAATTTGCTCAAGTTTGAAAAAAATTAATGGGTATTCACAATCATAGAAGATGTCCAAGATAATATATTTGTATGTGAAAGTTCTCTTCCTTATACTAATCATTCATGAATTGCTTGTATGACCAATATTGTTATTGTCAAGCTTCAAAATATTTCACTTTCTAAACCCAATGTGAAACTACCACTAGGCATGATATGAACATATAATTTCAACTTCATGATATTCAGTTCATTCAACAATTTACTCATAGGATATAAGTGAAGCACAAGAGTAAATGACAAACTACTCCAAAAAGATATAAGTGAAGATCAAGCGAGTAGTTAAGTAGTGAGGTGGCTAATTGAGGACTCCCTCTCTTATTTAAAACTTTCAGATGTAAGTATTTTATTAAAACAGCAAGCAAAAAAATGACATTCAAAGAATAGCACAACTCGTGTGAAGAAGCAAAAACTTAGGCTCAACCGACACTAACCGATAATTGTAGATGAAGAAAGGTGGGATGCCTACCGAGGCATCCCCAAGCTTAGATGCTTGATAATTCTTGAAATATTATCTTGGGATGCCTTGGGCATCCCCAGTATTGAGCCTTTATGTCTCCTTAATTCCTTTTATATCCCAGTTTCCCTAAATCTTAAAAACTTCATCCACACAAAACTCAACAAGAAATCGTGAGATAAGTTAGTATAAATCAATGCAAAAACCTTATCATTCTCTACTGCAGCAAATAACTAAAATTATTATTTAACATTGCATACTAAATGCCTATGCATATTGATGTCTACTGCACAACCTTCTTCTTGTAGACATTGTTGGGCCTCCAAGTGCAGAGGTTTGTAGGACAGTAGCAAATTTCCCTCAAGTGGATGACCTAAGGTTTATCAATCCGTGGGAGACGTAGGATGAAGATGGTCTCTCTCAAACAACCCTGCAACCAAATAACAAAGAGTCTCTTGTGTCCCCAACACACCCAATACAATGGTAAATTGTATATGTGCACTAGTTCGGCGAAGAGATGGTGATACAAGTGCAATATGGATAGTAGATATAGGTTTTTGTAATCTGAAAAATATAAAAACATCAAGGTAACTAATGATAAAAGTGAGCACAAACGGTATTGCAATGCGTTGAAAAAAGGCATAGGGTTCATACTTTCACTAGTGCAAGTTCTCTCAACTATAATAACATAATTGGATCATATAACTATCCCTCAACATGCAACAAAGAGTCACTCCAAAGTCACTAATAGCGGAGAACAAACGAAGAGATTATGGTAGGGTACGAAACCACCTCAAAGTTATCCTTTCTGATCGATCTATTCAAGAGTCCGTAGTAAAATAACATGAAGCTATTCTTTCTGTTCAATCTATCATAGAGTTCGTACTAGAATAACACCTTAAGACACAAATCAACCAAAACCCTAATGTCACCTAGATACTCCAATTTCACCTCAAGTATCCATGGGTATGATTATACGATATGCATCACACGATCTCAAATTCATCTATTCAACCAACACAAAGAACTTCAAAGAGTGCCCCAAAGTTTCTACCGGAGAGTCAAGACGAAAACGTGTGCCAACCTCGATGCATAAGTTCATGAGGTCATGGGACTCGCAAGTTGATCACCAAAACATACATCAAGTGGATCACGTGATATCCCATTGTCACCACAGATAAACACATGCAAGACATACATTAAGTGTTCTCAAATCCTTAAAGACTCAATCCTATAAGATAACTTCAAAGGGAAAACTCAATCCATCACAAGAGAGTAGAGGGGGAGAAACATCATAAGATCCAACTATAATAGCAAAGCTCATGATACATCAAGATCGTATCACCTCAAGAACACGAGAGAGAGAGAGAGATCAAACACATAGCTACTAGTACATACCCTCAGCCCCGAGGGAGAACTACTCCTTTCTCGTCATGGAGAGCGCCGGGATGATGAAGATGGACACCGGAGAGGGATTCCCCCCTTCGGCAGGGTGCTGGAACGGGTCTAGATTGGTTTTCGGTGGCTATGGAGGCTTCTGGCGGTGGAACTCCCGATCTATTCTGTTCCTCGATGTTTTTAGGGTATATGGACATATATAGGCGAAAGAAGTCGGTCAAGGGAGCCACGAGGGTCCCACGAGGGTGGGGGGTGCGCCCAGGGGGCAGGCACGCCTCCCTGCCTCATGGCCACCTCGAAGCTTCCCTGACGTATACTCCAAGTCTCCTAGATTGCTTCAGTTCCAAAAATAACTCTCCCGAAGGTTTCATTCCATTTGGACTCCGTTTGATATTCCTTTTCTTTGAAACACCGAAATAGGCAAGAAAACAACAATTTGGGCTGGGCCTCCGGTTAATAGGTTAGTCCCAAAAATAATATAAAGGTGTATAATAAAGCCCATAAACATCCAAAACAGATCATATAATAGCATGGAACAATCAAAAATTATAGATACGTTGGAGACGTATCAGCATCCCCAAGCTTAATTCCTACTCGTCCTCAAGTAGGTAAAAGATAAAAACAGAATTTTTGATGTGGAATGCTACCTAACATATTTATCAATGTAATCTTCTCTATTGTGGCAAGAATATTCAGATCCATAAGGTTCAAGACAAAAGTTTAATATTGACATAAAAATAATAATACTTCAAGCATACTAACAAAGTAATCATGTCTTCTCAAAATAACATGGCCAAATAAAGCTATCCCTACAAAATCGTATAGTCTGGCTATGCTCTATCTTCATCACACAAAATATTTAAATCATGCACAACCCCGATGACAAGCCAAGCAATTGTTTCATACTTTTGATGTTCTCAAACCTTTTCAATCTTCATGCAATATATGAGCATGAGCCATGGATATAGCACTATAGGTGGAATAGAATGGTGGTTGTGGAGAGAACAAAAAGGAGGAAGATAGTCTCACATCAACTAGGCGTATCAACGGGCTATGGAGATGCCCATCAATAGATATCAATGTGAGTGAGTAGGGATTGCCATGCAACGGATGCACTAGAGCTATAAGTGTATGAAAGCTCAAAAAGAAACTAAGTGGGTGTGCATCCAACTTGCTTGCTCACGAAGACCTAGGGCATTTTGAGGAAGCCCATTCGTTGGAAAATACAAGCCAAGTTCTATAATGAAAGATTCCCACTAGTATATGAAAGTGACAACATAGGAGACTCTCTATCATGAAGATCATGGTGCTACTTTGAAGCACAAGTGTGGTAGATGGATAATAGCATTGCCCCTTCTCTCTTTTTCTCTCATGTTTTTGTTTTTTGTTTTTTGGGCCTTCTTTCTTTTTTTTTCTTTTGGCCTCTTTTCTTTTTTCCTTTTTTATTTTTTGTCCGGATTCTCATCCCGACTTGTGGGGGAATCATAGTCTCCATCATCCTTTCCTCATTGGGACAATGCTCTAATAATGATGATCATCACACTTATTTTTACTTCCAACTCAAGAATCACAACTCAATACTTAGAACAAAATATGACTCTATATGAATGCCTCCAGCAGTGTTCCGGGATGTGCAATGACTCATGAGTGACATGTATGAAAGATTTATGAACGGTGGCTTTGCCACAAATACGATGTCAACTACATGATCATGCAAAGCAATATTACAATGATGAAGCGTATCATAGCAAACGGAACGGTGAAAAGTTGCATGGCAATATATCTCGGAATGGCTATGGAAATGCCATAATAGGTAGGTATGGTGGCTGTTTTGAGGAAGGTATATGGTGGGTTTATGGTACCGGCGAAAGTTGCGCGGTACTAGAGAGGCTAGCAAATGTGGAAGGGTGAGGGTGCGTATAATCCATGGACTCAACATTAGTCATAAAGTACTCACATACTTATTGCAAAAATCTATTAGTTATCGAAACAAAGTACTACGCGCATGCTCCTAGGGGGATAGATTGGTAGGAAAAGACCATCGCTCGTCCCCGACCGCCACTCATAAGGAAGGCAATAAATAGATAAATCATGCTCCGACTTCATCACATAACGGTTCACCATACGTGCATGCTATGGGAATCACAAAGTTTAGCACAAGTGTTTCTCAAATTCACAACTACTCAACTAGCATTACTCTAATATCACCATCTCCATATCTCAAAACAATCATCAAGTATCAAACTTCTCTTAGTATTCAATGCACTTATATGAAAGTTTTTATAATTCCATGTTGTTCTAAAGGACTCTCAAAATAATATAAGTGAAGCATGAGAGATCAATTATTTCTATAAAATAAAACCACCGCCGTGCTCTAAAAGATATAAGTGAAGCACTAGAGCAAATGACAAACTACTCCGAAAGATATAAGTGAAGATCAATGAGTAGTCGAATAATTATGCAACTATGTGAAGACTCTCTAACATTTAATAATTTCAGATCTTGGTATTTTATTCAAACAGCAAGCAAAACAAAATAAAATAAAATGACGCTCCAAGCAAAACACATATCATGTGGTGAATAAAAATATAGCTCCAAGTAAAGTTACTGATGAACGAAGATGAAAGAGGGGATGCCTTCCGGGGCACCTCCAAGCTTAGGCTTTTGGTTGTCCTTGGATTTTACCTTGGGGTGCCTTGGGAATCCCCAATCTTAGGCTCTTGCCACTCCTTGTTCCATAGTCCATCGAATCTTTACCCAAAACTTGAAATCTTCACAACACAAAACTTAACAGAAAACTCGTAAGCTCCGTTAGTATAAGAAAATAAATCACCACTTAGGTACTGTTGTGAACTCATTCTAAATTCATATTGGTGTAATATCTACTATATTCCAACTTATCTATGGTTCATACCCTCCGATACTACTCATAGATTCATGAAAATAGGCAAACAACACATAGAAAACAGAATCTGTCAAAAATAGAACAGTCTATAGTAATCTATATCAAAAGTATACTTCTGGAACTCATAAAAATCCTGAGAAATTAGGAAGTCCTGGGAATTTTTTTATTAATCTATTGCATATGGAATTGGTATTTTATCGCTCTCTGGTAAAAAATGAAAATTGTTCTCGTGAGCGCAAACTTTCTATTTTTTTACAACAAGATCAAATAACAATCACCCAAGAAGATCCTAAAGGCTTTACTTGGCACAAACACTAATTAAAACATAAAACCACATCTAAACATAGGCTAGATGAATTATTTATTACTAAACAGGAGCAAAAAGCAAGGAACAAAAATAAAATTGGGTTGCCTCCCAACAAGCGCTATCGTTTAACGCCCTAGCTAGGCATGATGGTTTCAATGATGCTCACATAAAAGATAAGAATTGTAACATAAAGAGAGAATCATGAAGAATATGAGTAGCACATTTAAGTCTAACCCACTTCCTATGCATAGGGATTTTGTGAGCAAACAACTTGTGGGAACAAGAATCAACTTGCATAAGAAGGTAAAACAAGCATAACTTCAAGATTTTCAACACATAGAGAGGAAACTTGATATTATTGCAACTCCTACAAGCATATATTCCTCCCTCATAATAATTTTCAGTAGCATCATGAATGAATTTAACAATATAACTATCACATAAAGCATTCTTTTCATGATCTACAAGCATAGAAATTTTATTATTCTCCACATAAGCAAAAAATTTCTCATTTGGAATAGTGGGAGCATCATAAGAAACTCGAATACTATAAACTGTTTCCACATTAAAGGAGTAATGTTCAGAAAAAGGGTAATCATAATCATGATAAGTTTTATAAATATAATCATATCTACTTTTCATAGCATAAGTATCATCACAATAATCATCATAAGTAGCAACTTTGTTCTCATCATAATCAATTGAAACCTCTTCCAAGATAGTGGAATCATTACTAAATAAAGTCATGACCTCTCCAAATCCACTTTCATAATTGTCTAAATAAGATTCAACATCCTCCAAAATAGTGGGATCATTACTTCCTAAAGTTGACACTCTTCCAAACCCACTTTCATCAATATAACCATCATACATAGGAGGCATGCTATCATCATAATAAATTTGCTCATCAAAACTTGGGAGACTAAAGATATCATCTTCATCAAACGTAGCATCACCAAGCTTGGGACAAACATTAATTGCAGCAAATACATTCTCAAACATGTCATTCTCATCAAACATAGCATCCCCAAGCTTGGGCCTTTTCATATCATAAGCATAGTCACTCTCATCATTAATAGTATGGATAGCACCAATAGTAGTATAGCAATTATCATCATCACAATGAGTAATAGAAGCAACATCATTTGGGAGGGATACCTTTTTACCTTTGCTTCTCCGTCTTTTATTTTTTTCTTCACATCATGTGTGGGTTTATTCCTCTTTTTGGAGCTCTTTATTGATGAGATTGGTTGAATAGAAGGCTCCTCCTCGGTACCTGATTCATCATAAGAAATAGTAGGAGAATATTGGGAAGCCTCTTCCCTTTCATTAGTATTCTCTTCATCCTCTATTTGTTTTATTTTTTATGTAATTGACAATATAAGGATTTTCAATGCAATTCACCGCACAGTACATAATAATTTCTTCTAGATCAATATCGAGGAATTTCTTAAGGTTATATTCTGGAATATGCTTAGTTATATGTTTAATTTCTTCATAACCTAAAAGCAAACTAAGTTCACTATGATGTGCAAGGGAAATCAAATCATCACAATTTTTGGACACGATACGATCATGAAACAATTTGCATTTGAGATTTAAATGACCATGTTCATTGCAAAGTTCACAAGTATGGTGAAGAAATTTTAAATTTTCAGTACAAACATCTATCCTCTCTTGAAACCACTTAGTTTCCAAATACTTATGCCTCTTGCAAAATCTATCTTCCCTATTTGGTGTATACTTGCAAACTCTATGCACTCCACAAAAGTTGACATGCTTATAAGAGACATTTTCATCATGATTGGTGCAATCATCATTAGTACTATGGATATTCAAGGAGTTCATACTAACAACATTGCAATCATGCTCATCATTCAAAGATTTAGTGCCAAACATTTTATAGACTTCTTCTTCTAGCATTTGAGCACACTCTTCCTTTCCATCATTCTCACGAAAGATATTAAAAAGATGAAGTGTATGAGGAAAACTCAATTCCATTTTTTGTAGTTTTCTTTTATAAACTAAACTAGTGATAAAACAAGGAACAAAAAGATTCAATTAGATCCAAAAATTCTAAGAAATTAGCACACTGTAGTAAATTTGTTTTAGCTTATTGTGTAAAAAAACTCAAGATTTTATCATGTTCTGACTTACCAGAACAATTGAGACAATGATAGAAAACCTTTTGTTTTCAAAACAACAACATATAGACTTGCAAAATAAGCATGGTAAAGGCTATCCTTGACACTTTTATTGAAATAAAAGATACAAAACATTACTCTAAATAACATAAGAAAATACTAACAAAAGAAAATGACGCTCCAAGAAAAACTCATATCATATGGCGAATAGAAATATAGCTCCAAGTGAGGTTACTGATGATGTTGGAGACGAAAGAGGGGATGCCTTCTGGGGCATCCCCAAGCTTAGTTGCTTGGATCTTCCTTGAATATTACCTTGGGGATGCCTTGGGCATCCCCAAGCTTAGGGTCTTGTCACTCCTTATTCTCCTCATATCGATATCTCGCCCAAAACATGAAAACTTCAATCACACAAAACTTAATGGAACTTCGTGAGATAGGTTAGTATGATAAAGAGCAAACCATTCACTTTGGTATTGTCAAAGACAAGATTCATAATTGTTCTCACACAATTCCTTCTGTACCTTATCATTCCACAATTTATATTGAGTAATATAAGCCATAGAAACTAGGAAACAAGCAAACTATGTATTGAAAACAGAATCTGTCAAAAACAGAATAGTCTGTAATAATTTGGACTATAACCATACACTACTGCAGGATGCTGCTAATGTGACGCTACGATTAGAGATCCTTCAACGAAACTGTGTGCGATGCCATAATCACAAACAGTGGTGTAAAAAACCCGTCAAAAAAGGTGCAAAACATTTGTGATGGAGGATGCATCAAACATGGTTCAGATTTTAGTTGTGTGTGCGATGTAGGGAATACGGTTCAGTTCAATTAACCGTTTGCGATGAGGCGGAGCAAAAGAAACGGGCAGCCAGATGAAGGTGTGTGCGATGTACAACATACGGTTCACTCGGATGAACTATTTGTGATTAGGCAACACAAAAGAAACGGTCAGCCAGATCAAGGTGTGTGCGATGTACAACATACGGTTCACTCGGATGAACTATTTGTGATTAGGCAACACAAAAGAAATGGTCAGCCAGATCAAGGTGTTTGCGATATACGACATGCGGTTCACTCAGATGAACTGTTTGCGTTGAGACAAGAGAATAGAAACAGTTCAATATAACAAATACCATAAATATTGCAAGGTTCAAATTCAAATATTACAATGCCCAATTTCACACATTGCATACTTCGCCATTTTTGCAAAGGGATCAGCCGCTGACAAGTCATGTATGGGTTTGACACAATGACTTCCAATTACTCTATCATATGCTCTTCCAATACGAAGTTTAGCTTTTTTGGAGCCTCTTCCATTCTGCAGTACCTGCCGGCTCTGATCATACATACCATTCATCTTTCCTAATTAAATGTGTGTTCAACCTCAGTACCCTCAACACCCTTGCTCTAGTAAGAAAGAACCCGGTGAGTGTAATCTCCGGTAAGGTCCCTCGGTAGGAGTTTAAAGTAATATTTGAGATATGAAGATCCAGGCATTCGATGTGATTGTCATTATAAACATTATCCACCTCCGGGCCTATTATTATCTGCAAAAGAAGAGAACGTGGTAGTGCCTACATGCAGTTTTGAACACAACTACAGTCCTATTTGGTTTGCAGGATTTGTAAAATGCACCAACGTGCCATCTTCGATCCGACATGATTAACATGGGCATTTGATTACAATCTATAAACATGTAGCCTTCTTCACAAGAGGTTGGATTGGATGGAAAATTCCATAAGAAAACTAGTACAGATGAATCTAAAGAGAAATGCTTATGGATTATAACCATATGAATCAAGCAACCAATATGGGGTGGGGGTGTATGTCCTCAAATCCTCCAAAATTCCTTCAGAAATTGTAGTACATTGTCATTGTAAACTTGGGAAAAGGTGAAAAAATTGAACTCCCTTATGGTTAACATTTAACAGGAAAGGAACATCACCTCGATATACAGCTTCTTCAGGCACGGAAAGCATCTCAGGCAACTGACAACTTGGTCCAGGTTGGGGCCGACATATTCTAGTGCCAAGACCTTCACTGTGCCCAGAATCTGGGTGAAGCTTTGTTGGATGACATACGAACATACATCTTCAAAACTAGAAATAATTTTGATATCAAGAAGGAGAGGTATAAGGCAACTATTGTACCTGAAAGTAGTAGTATCTGACAGACACGTAGCCCACCACTGTCAATTTCAGCGCAGAAATGACATTGATTCTTGTTGGACCTTGTTGACCAACTACAAGTAATCTCTCAAGTGAAGGTGTGTCTTCAGTGACCATATTGTGGTCTACCTTTTGTGATCTCTCATTGCAGCACCAGCAACACACATAAATAGTTCAGAGAGCCCCGGAAGTGATGTGCAAGGTACTCGACCAATTCATCACCTGAAGATGAAGGAACTCGAGTGCAGTACAGCCATGGAGCAGGCGCTCCATGTCATCCTTTGGGATGCATACAGCGACGAGCTTGAGGTGCTTCAGTCGTGGTAGAAAAAGAGCGGGCGCGTCATTAATGGGGGGATGGTAGTTCTTGAACTTGGCGAGGCGCAACCTGGGCGCGAAGCGGAGCGCGGACGTTGGCAGCAAGCAGATATGCCCATCATTAAAACTGAGCTTCTCGAGCTGATCTATGGCGGGGGATCGGAACCACTCGTCAAGCTTGGCTCGACCTTGCCATTGGAGCAGAACTTGCCCGTGATAAGGCCTTTGATTGGGCCATGGTGACTGCCGAGGATCTGGGAGAATGCATCCAAGCTTTGGCGATAGCCATGGCAGAGCTCGTGGGTGTCGAGGAGGTCGACAGGGGTGAGCAGCCATAGGAGGCACCAACGCCAGGAAAGGGCGTCCTTCCTCGCCCGATATTTGATTGGGAGGAGGGATACGATGACTATCAACATATCATCGGGGAGGTTGTTGATGAAGTCTAGGCCTGCTGGAGTCGCTTGCGGTTCTTTCTTGACCTGCCTCCGCTTGTTGGCAGTCTCGTTCTCCACCTCGTCAGCGGCAATGGAAACCTCTATCTCCATATTCACGCCATGCTCCAGTGCTTCAGTAGCCCCGCCGTCGCCACTCCCTCCGATGGGGCGCTTCGGTAGCATCCTCATACACTGACGGCTTTGAGGACTCAGAGCGGCGTCGAGGATGCGGGCGGAGAGAGAGGATTGTGCGTGTGGCGAGGATGGGGGGTGCGGCCGCTCGGCCGCACCATTAATACAGACCAATGGGAGCGAGGCGGGCGGCGGTCCAAGGCTGTCTCGCTTCCCGGTGAGAACGACTGCTTAATCTCTATGAATGAAATCTATGTTTCTCGTATATGGAGGTGATAAAGAGCTCGTCGTAAAAGGTTACGTCGATGCAAGCATTGACACTGATCCGGATGACTCTAAGTCACAAACCGGATACGTGTTTTTATTAAATGGTGGAGCTATCAGTTGGTGCAGTTCCAAGCAGAGCGTCGTGGCGGGATCTACGTGTGAAGCAGAATACATAGTTGCTTCGAAAGAAGCAAATGAAGGAGTCTGGATGAAGGAGTTCTGTGACGCCCTCGATTTAATCGTACACTAATCATGCACGCAAATGTGTACGATCAAGATCAGGGACTCACGGGAAGATATCACAACACAACTCTAAAACATAAATAAGTCATACAAGCATCATAATACAAGCCAGGGGCCTCGAGGGCTCGAATACAAGTGCTCGATCATAGACGAGTCAGCGGAAGCAACAATATCTGAGTACAGACATAAGTTAAACAAGTTTGCCTTAAGAAGGCTAGCACAAACTGGGATACAGATTGAAAGAGGCGCAGGCCTCCTGCCTGGGATCCTCCAAACTACTCCTGGTCGTCGTCAGCGGGCAGTACGTAGTAGTAGGCACCTCCGGTGTAGTAGGGGTCGTCGGCGACGGTGGCGTCTGGCTCCTGGACTCTAGTATCTGGTTGCGACAACCAGAAAGAAAGGAAAGGGGGAAAAGGGGGGAGAAAGCAACCGTGAGTACTCATCCAAAGTACTCGCAAGCAAGGAACTACACTACATATGCATGGGTATATGTGTAAAGGGCCATATCAGTGGACTGAACTGCAGAATGCCAGAATAAGAGGGGAATAGCTAGTCTTATCGAAGACTACGCTTCTGGCAGCCTCCGTCTTGCAGCATGCAGAAGAGAGTAGATTGAAGTCCTCCAAGTAGCATCTCCAAGTAGCATCGCATAGCATAATCCTACCCGGCGATCCTCCCCTCGTCACCCTGTTAGAGAGCGATCACCGGGTTGTATCTGGCACTTGGAAGGGTGTGTTTTATTAAGTATCCGGTTCTAGTTGTCATAAGGTCAAGGTACAACTCCAAGTCGTCCTGTTACCGAAGATCACGACTATTCGAATAGATTAACTTCCCTGCAGGGGTGCACCACATAACCCAACACGCTTGATCCCATTTGGCCGGACACACTTTCCTGGGTCATGCCCGGCCTCGGAAGATCAACACGTCGCAGCCCCACCTAGGCACAACAGAGAGGCCAGCACGCCGGTCTAAACCTAAGCGCGCAGGGGTCTGGGCCCATCGCCCTGAGCACACCTGCACGTTGCGAGGGCGGCCGGAAGCAGACCTAGCCTAGTAGGCGTTCCAGTCCAATCCGGCGCGCGCCGCTCCGTCGCTGACGTCTGAAGTGCTTCGGCTGATACCACGACGTCGGGATACCCATAACTACTCCCGCGTAGATGGTTAGTGCGTATAGGCTCGTAGCCGACTCAGATCAAATACCAAGATCTCGTTAAGCGTGTTAAGTATCCGCGAACGCCGAACAGGGCCAGGCCCACCTGTCTCCTAGGTGGTCTCAACCTGCCCTGTCGCTCCGCCACAAAGTAACAGTCGAGGGCCGTCGGGAACCCAGGCCCACCTCTACCGGGATGGAGCCACCTGTCCTTTCAGCCCCCTCGTCAGAATCACTTGCGGGTACTCAATGAGCTGACCCGACTTTAGTCACCATCTGTATAGTATGTATGTATGTATAGTATATACCCGTGATCACTTCCCAAGTGATCACGGCCCGATAGTATAGCAAGGCAGACTGACAAGAATGTAGGGCCAATGATGATAAACTAGCATCCTATACTAAGCATTTAGGATTGCAGGTAAGGTATCAACAAATGTAGCGACAATGTCAGGCTATGCATCAGAATAGGATTAACGAAAGCAGTAACATGCTACACTACTCTAATGCAAGCAGTATAGAGAAGAGTAGGCGATATCTGGTGATCAAAGGGGGGTTTGCCTGGTTGCTCTGGCAAGAGAGAGGGGTCGTCAACTCCGTAGTCGAACTGGTCAGCAGCAGCGTCAGTCTCGTAGTCTACCGGAGAGAAGAGGGGGAAGAAATAATGAATACAGAGCAAACAAAGCATCACAAAATATAACAAGGCAATACGCGGTGTTCGGTGTGCCCTAACGCGGTAGTAGGTGATACCGGTTAAGGGGGGAAACATCCGGGAAAATATCCCCGGTGTTTCGTGTTTCCGGGCAGAGGAGCCGGAGGGGGAAAGTTGCGAGTTCGATAGGTTAGGGGTGTGCGGCGGACGAACGGACTGCGTATCCGGAATCGTCACGTCGCTCTGAGCAACTTTCATGTTGAAAATATTTTAATCCGAGTTACGGATTAAAAGATATGATTTTCTAAAGATTTTATTAATTTCTGGAATTTAATTAATTAACTAATTAACTCGAAAAATGGATTTATGACGTCAGCATGAGGTCATGCTGACGTCAACAGTCAACAGGGTTGACTTGGTCAACCTGTCATGTGGGTCCCGTTCGTCAGTGACTGTTAACTAATTACCCTAGTTTAGTTTAATTAGCAGTAGTTAATTAGGTTAATTAGCCATTAGGTTAATTAATCAGGATTAATTAAATTAATTATTTACTTAATTAATTATTTAATTAATTAATTTTATTCATTTTCATTTTTACTAATTATATTTATTTAATTCCCTTTCTTTTTCGTTCTAATCAGTACATGGGTGTGGGCCCAGTCGGTCAGTGGCACTAGGGGGGCCCAGATGTCTGTGGCCCCTGGGGCCTAACGGGCACGCGGGTACGGGCAAGGCCCAAATGGGCGCAGCGGGCGTTGCGGACGCCCGACAGAGTGCTGCGAGGCGCCGGCAGCCGGAGCGGCAAACGGGAGGAGCGGACGTCGCGGGCGGTACGGGGAGGTGGCGCACGCCGAGGACGACTCGGTCGCGGGGAGCACGACGCGCAGGGCGTGGTGAGCACGTGCTCACCGCGGGCGCGCACGTGGGCGGTCTAGCGTGCGGTGACCGTGAGCGAGGCGTGAGGCAGAGAAGGGAAGAGGCCCGGGGCCTCACCAGCGTTGATGGGGAGAGAGGGCGCCGAGGCTTGCTGGCGGCCGGCGGGGAAGAGGATGAGGACGCGAGGTCGACGAGGAGGCGGTCGAGGTGGAGGGTGATGCAGTTTCGGGTGACATCGTGGGAGCTCGCCCAAGTGGCTGTCGATTGCGGCGGCGAGGCGCGTTCGAAGGGCAACGCGGCGCCTGGCTCGGGTGCCGACGTGGATGACGACGGGGAGGGGTTTCTCCGGACGGCGTCGGCGAGGTCCAACGATGGTGCGGCGTCGAGGAGGCGGGGGCGAGGTAGCGGGCGGCGCCGGAGACGACGAGCGGCGTCGGCGCGCCGAGGTCGAGGGCAGCGGGCGTACAGATTGAGCGGGGGGGCGAGAGAGAGTGGGGGGGCTCGATCCCGATCCAGGAGTGGATCGGGGGGAGGGGAGTGGGGAACGAGGAGGAGAGTGGGCGTCGTGGGGTGGCGGCGGGTGAGGGAGACGAGGGGAGAGGTGGGGATTGTGCGGGGGAGTGGGGTGGCCGGGCTAGGGTTCGGTCGCCCCAGGGGGTGTTGTAGGTGCCAGCTGGGCCGGCCTGGTTGGCCCGATGGCCAACTGGGCCGAGGCCTAGTGGGGGGGTCCCTTTTTTTGTATATTCTTTTCTGTTTTTATTTTATTTTACTTTTCTGTTTTTATTTTATTTTTTAATAGTTTTCAGTTTTGTAAATTTATAAGACCAGTACCTAAATGGAGGTTGTAAATTAGCCCACTTCCATAATATATTTTGGAATTTTTTTTTAAATATTTAGTTCGCATTTTTATAAATTTCAAAAGGGCATTTATAATAGGTTTAGCTGATGTTTTAATTATTTTAGTGCATTGGAATAATTTATAGAAGTTTTGTTTCTTCACCATAATTATCTATGCAATATTTGACACGGTCCGAACAATTTTGTTTTAAAGTTTGAAAACTTTGTTTGTTTGCCAAAAATTCAAGTTTGAATTCGAATCGTTTCGAACTAATGCGAGATTAGCCACAGTAATCAAGGTGATGTGGCATCATTAGCGAAGGATTACTGTAGCGTAACTATCCGGGCGTCACAATTCTCCTCCACTACAATAAATCTCGTCCCGAGATTTAAGAGGGGGACTAGGGGGAAAGGTCTGGTTACGAAATCCTAACGAATCTTCTCGTCTTTGGTTGCTCTTCTTGAAGAGATCAATCCATTACACTGATGTCTTCATTCCTCTGCTTCAGGTCATCAGGATGAAGTCGGCATCCTTTCTTCGGGATCTTCATCGTATTTAAGAATAGGTAACGAGGCAGATCAGCAACGACAGAATGCTATAAGGGTAATAATCTGGGATTAACCCATGAATGAGCAAATGAGTACCTCTCGAGTTGAACAAAATAAAACACATCGAGAGTAAAGTTGGAAGGTACAATAAGAAGTTTCAAGCAGCCAGGCAATCGTTCATTGCCTAGGCAGAAGGTGAAAAGGGGTTTCAAGCAACGGAATAATTATTGTGTCCGATGCCAGAATAGATCACTAGGAAGGTGGCTCGTGAACTTTCATACGAAGCCAAGCGTGAGGATTAGCTTTAGTAACAGGGGTGCAGGAGAGTCAGGTTTCGATCCTGTGGAACTGTGGGTTATAGGCCCACCATGTGGTTGAAAGTAGGAAGGGGCCGACATTTTGCACGGTCATGATAGTAAGGTGTGTCAAAGGGTAGCCTGTCAGATATGTCGGCAACAACATCGATACCAAGGGCGAGGGACGAAGAGAACCATTTTCCTGCTCGTTGAACGAGGCGGGCCAATAGGCAAAGTTCTCGTCCATCGGTGGTTACCGGAATGTTTTCAACAATAGTAACAGGGTCTTGCTGACAGAGTTGTACCCCGAGGTGTTTACATAAGCAGGAGAACATTACTGCTTAGATCATATATACCACAAGAAAGGTTAAACAAAACAATGGAAAGGAAAAGGTGATCATCAAATCAAATAGAACAATGGAAAGGAAAACGTGTTTAAACACATAATTCAGGGATATATCCTTCCCAAGGACAAGCAGAGCATGATATCCGTGGCAGGATATAATGTAGAAAACTCTTTAGGTACGGGGAGGAATTTCATGACATTACCCATACAACGGTGTTAGGATAAATGATAAATAAAATTTAGCATCGTGCTTCAAATGTTCCTGTTGAAAATCGGAGTACCATTGACATGCTTCGAGATAGCATTGACATGGTCTTCAGGTGAAGATCAGACTTTGGAAACACGAAGGATCCATCAGGAATAACTTGTAGAATAAGTCTTACAATTTCCTCATGGATGAATGGATAACCTTGCTGAAAAGGAATCTATAATGATAGGTCCTCCAGCCGGGGGGGGGGGTGCTAGGCATGACATCATGTTACCGGGTCATCAAAGGATCAACATCATAACTCTTGGAAAGTTGTCCCAACCATCATATCTGACCGAGATTCAGATCCGATTGGTGTCATGATACCTCAGACTCAGGATGTCCGAGAAGAAAAGCTGCAACACAAATCGACGAAATGACATTGTAAGATTCTCGAGGAAATGAACTATGGGAGTGGGTTCCTGAAACAATAGTTCATCATTAAACCAAGGAGAGGATGAGGAGGTGACTGATGGACTCAGCGCTAACTCATCGAGGTATCCAAAAGATGGATCTCCACAATTATGTGGATAAGGAGATAACATTTGTCAGATCAAATGATATAATGGGTATGCTCGAGGAAAACATACATAATTAAACATTGGTTGAAACGGTGCACCCGAAATATGGGTTGGGTTGCACGGCCAACGTTAGAATGGTGATTCAATTAGCGAAGGACTTAGAATGAACTATCGCCCATTCACTTCAAAGAAATAGGGTTGCTAGAAGGAAAGAATCCAAACAACACCGTTCACTTGTTGGAATTAACACGGGGACCAAGAAAGAATGGTGATGGTGAGAAGTATTTCTATGTCAAGAATTCTCAAGAGGTGGAACAAATCTCAGAACATTCTTGACATAAAGGATGGTAATACTCCAAGGTAAAGAAGAACAATTGCTGGATAGCAAGGAACTCAAGGTATAACACCAAACATGAACAAGCTTGTGTTGGTGGGAGGGCAATAAAGTGGTCGACGATAATACAATTCATCGAGGGCAAGGATGGTATTTCTCATCATGAATTCAATTGATATCCTGGATGAGCTCAGAATGTTGATGATCACGACACCTTTGTCGCGAGAGTTCATGAAGATGTAATCGATCGGTGACGACATCAAGTCAAGTAATGATGAAGTGAAAGGTTATTGGAACCAAGGGTACGACACAAACTCGAAACCAAGCTTGTTGTTCAAGGCGAAATGATATGACGATGAGGATCGACGTAAGGTTAGTTCATCGTCGAAAATTGGTGCTCCGAGAATAAGGACCAGGTAGCACAGTTAGAATCGTCACGACAATGATATAGCCAAACAGGCTAGGAATGGCGTGATCGGGTACAAACTCGTACTTATAGAAGCTTACTGAAGAGTTGTTGAACCGTAGAGCGGACTCGGTTCAGTTATCGGTGTCTTTGAGTGTTCAATAACTCAGAGCCCGTGAAAAATTGGAATCGGTGGGAAGGTAGTACTTGATGAAGAACTCATAAAAATTATGCAGTTCCATGATAATCTCGAGATACCAGGGGGTAATACTCAACACAAGATCAAAGTAAAGGTTGGACTGGTGTATTGATCCATAGAAGACAATTGTTTTAACTTGTCCGAGAAATGAGAATCAAAGAAGAGCAATCATGGTCGGAACCACGGTTGCAAAAGGCCAGATCCTAGATATAAGATGAACTTATACCAAAGGAATAATTTATTTAAGAGAAGCTTTAATGATAAGATCTACATCGTGTCCATGGGCATGAACACAAGTTCAAGGTCGACTCCCACTTCTCCAATGCATAACCTTTCATTCACTTCTCACGTTCGATGAAGTTGCAGTGTTGAAATTTTATCTGGTGAAGCACCAGAAAAGTATGACTCGTGAAAACTTTCGGGTTCACACGGTTTAGAGAAGGCATATGTTCAACCCATAGGGGCTTCTTAGAAACATATACCACAAGTTTCAAGAGTAAATAACACAAGCCCGAAAGCAGAGCATGGTTGGCCAAGCAGAGGATACAACTTAACAAAGGCATTATGTATCAGGGGAAGAACTCACAAAGTGATCAAATGTGAAGGACACTGTCGGATAACAATCCAACAAAGGACTTGATGGTCCACAAAGGATCTGATACGAGTATCGGTACTCAACTAGAGGAAGAAGAATGCAAGGAGATCAGATTATAGAAACAACTGACTAACTCAATTGTCAAATGCAAAGGAATTATGATTTCCAAATCAAGGGATCAGAAGCAATGCTCTGATTAGGGATGGATAAGTTGAATAGCCTTAGGGTACAATCAATGACAATTGGATTGGTCGAGAACCAATTCCAGTTAAAAGAATGGAAGCTCAGCCGGAAAGGTAATTTATAAGGATCAATGATGATTGCGTGTATTCGCAAACATATTGAGTCAACAGACTCAAAATGATAATGACAAGGAATGTCAATTAAGACTACGAGACTTATGGGATTAACCATAATGCGAGCAAGCAAGAATTTCAAGAGCCAAAGGCTCCAGAGGATTTTCGGAAGATCGGATAGTATTTTGAAGACTTTTGTGAGACTCATGAACAACTGGGGATGAGTGGATACTTGACAAGTGCGGGGATTTATTTGAAGGGGTATTCATGTGGCAAAGAACTGCTAGGCAGTAGGCACGAAGTATTCTCGGAAAAATAGAGAAAACTTCGGGTATCTTGTAATAACAAGAACAAAGGGGAATGATCGTAAGAATGGCAAGTGTAAGTAGTTATCCATAAGGATTTATCGGTGGTCGGGAATAGCAAAAGTGATGGGCACAAAGTCTCGAGAGAATATCAAAGAGTATCTCCGAAATCTTCTGATGCAGTCGGTGACCATCTGGACTGAAGGGGCTCTCCGGGAGAAAGTATTTTCGAGAACCTAAAGTTAGTTTTTAGTAAAAATCGTTTAACCCGAATAGAAGAGAAATAAGAGTCCCAGAGTATAGGTCGAGGAATAAAAGATCCTAATACCACCCAATGGCGACGTGGGCCCGATGGGCCGCACAGCCATGTTAGTAAAAGTTTTGCAATGTCTAGACTCGACTTCGGCCAAGGAGTTGGAAGGGGGATTCCTACAGGCAGTCGGCTCTGATACCAACTTGTGACGCCCCCGATTCAATCGTACACTAATCATGCACGCAAATGTGTACGATCAAGATCAGGGACTCACGGGAAGATATCACAACACAACTCTACAAATAAAATAAGTCATACAAGCATCATAATACAAGCCAGGGGCCTCGAGGGCTCGAATACAAGTGCTCGATCATAGACGAGTCAGCGGAAGCAACAATATCTGAGTACAGACATAAGTTAAACAAGTTTGCCTTAAGAAGGCTAGCACAAACTGGGATACAGATCGAAAGAGGCGCAGGCCTCCTGCCTGGGATCCTCCTAAACTACTCCTGGTCGTCGTCAGCGGGCTGCACGTAGTAGTAGGCACCTCCGGTGTAGTAGGGGTCGTCGTCGACGGTGGCGTCTGGCTCCTGGACTCCAGCATCTGGTTGCGACAACCAGAAAGAAAGGAAAGGGGGAAAAAGGGGGAGAAAGCAACCGTGAGTACTCATCCAAAGTACTCGCAAGCAAGGAACTACACTACATATGCATGGGTATATGTGTAAGGAGGCCATATCAGTGGACTGAACTGCAGAATGCCAGAATAAGAGGGGGATAGCTAATCCTGTCGAAGACTACGCTTCTGGCAGCCTCCGTCTTGCAGCATGTAGAAGAGAGTAGATTGAAGTCCTCCAAGTAGCATCTCCAAGTAGCATCTCATAGCATAATCCTACCCGGCGATCCCTCCTCATCATCCCTGAGGAGAGCGATCACCGGTTGTATCTGGCACTTGGAAGGGTGTGTTTTATTAAGTATCCGGTTCTAGTTGTCATAAGGTCAAGGTACAACTCCAAGTCGTCCTGTTACCGAAGATCACGGCTATTCGAATAGATTAACTTCCCTGCAGGGGTGCACCACATAACCCAACACGCTCGATCCCATTTGGCCGGACACACTTTCCTGGGTCATGCCCGGCCTCGGAAGATCAACACGTCGCAGCCCCACCTAGGCAAAACAGAGAGGCCAGCACGCCGGTCTAAACCTAAGCGCGCAGGGGTCTGGGCCCATCGCCCTGAGCACACCTGCACGTTGCGAGGGCGGCCGGAAGCAGACCTAGCCTAGTGGCGTTCCAGTCCAATCCGGCGCGCGCCGCTCCGTCGCTGACGTCTGAAGTGCTTCGGCTGATACCACGACGTCGGGATACCCATAACTACTCCCACGTAGATGGTTAGTGCGTATAGGCTCGTAGCCGACTCAGATCAAATACCAAGATCTCGTTAAGCGTGTTAAGTATCCGCGAACGCCGAACAGGGCCAGGCCCACCTGTCTCCTAGGTGGTCTCAACCTGCCCTGTCGCTCCGCCACAAAGTAACAGTCGAGGGCCGTCGGGAACCCAGGCCCACCTCTACCGGGATGGAGCCACCTGTCCTTTCAGCCCCCTCGTCAGAATCACTTGCGGGTACTCAATGAGCTGACCCGACTTTAGTCACCATCTGTATAGTATGTATGTATGTATAGTATATACCCGTGATCACCTCCCAAGTGATCACGGCCCGATAGTATAGCAAGGCAGACTGACAAGAATGTAGGGCCAATGATGATAAACTAGCATCCTATACTAAGCATTTAGGATTGCAGGTAAGGTATCAACAGATGTAGCGACAATGTCAGGCTATGCATCAGAATAGGATTAACGAAAGCAGTAACATGCTACACTACTCTAATGCAAGCAGTATAGAGAAGAGTAGGCGATATCTGGTGATCAAAGGGGGGGCTTGCCTGGTTGCTCTGGCAAGAGAGAGGGGTCGTCAACTCCGTAGTCGAACTGGTCAGCAGCAGCGTCGGTCTCGTAGTCTACCGGAGAGAAGAGGGGGAAGAAATAATGAATACAGAGCAAACAAAGCACCACAAAATATATCAAGGCAATACGCGGTGTTCGGTGTGCCCTAACGCGGTAGTAGGTGATACCGGTTAAGGGGGGAAACATCCGGGAAAGTATTCCCGGTGTTTCGTGTTTTCGGGCAGAGGAGCCGGAGGGGGAAAGTTGCGAGTTCGATAGGTTAGGGGTGTGTGGCGGACGAACGGACTGCGTATCCGAATCGTCACGTCGCTCTGAGCAACTTTCATGTTGAAAATATTTTAATCCGAGTTACGGATTAAAAGATATGATTTTCTAAAGATTTTATTAATTTCTGGAATTTAATTAATTAACTAATTAACTCGAAAAATGGATTTATGACGTCAGCATGAGGTCATGCTGACGTCAACAGTCAACAGGGTTGACTTGGTCAACCTGTCATGTGGGTCCCGTTCGTCAGTGACTGTTAACTAATTACCCTAGTTTAGTTTAATTAGCAGTAGTTAATTAGGTTAATTAGCCATTAGGTTAATTAATCAGGATTAATTAAATTAATTATTTACTTAATTAATTATTTAATTAATTAATTTTATTCATTTTCATTTTTACTAATTATATTTATTTAATTCCCTTTCTTTTTCGTTCTAATCAGTACATGGGTGTGGGCCCAGTCGGTCAGTGGCACTAGGGGGGCCCAGATGTCTGTGGCCCCTGGGGCCTAACGGGCACGCGGGTACGGGCAAGGCCCGAATGGGCGCAGCGGGCGTTGCGGACGCCCGACAGAGTGCTGCGAGGCGCCGGCAGCCGGAGCGGCAAACGGGAGGAGCGGACGTCGCGGGCGGTACGGGGAGGTGGCGCACGCCGAGGACGACTCGGTCGCGGGGAGCACGACGCGCAGGGCGTGGTGAGCACGTGCTCACCGCGGGCGCGCACGTGGGCGGTCTAGCGTGCGGTGACCGTGAGCGAGGCGTGAGGCAGAGAAGGGAAGAGGCCCGGGGCCTCACCAGCGTTGATGGGGAGAGAGGGCGCCGAGGCTTGCTGGCGGCCGGCGGGGAAGAGGATGAGGACGCGAGGTCGGCGAGGAGGCGGTCGAGGTGGAGGGCGATGCAGTTTCGGGTGACATCGTGGGAGCTCGCCCAAGTGGCTGTCGATTGCGGCGGCGAGGCGCGTTCGAAGGGCAACGCGGCGCCGGGCTCGGGTGCCGACGTGGATGACGACGGGGAGGGGTTTCTCCGGACGGCGTCGGCGAGGTCCAACGATGGTGCGGCGTCGAGGAGGCGGGGGCGAGGTAGCGGGCGGCGCCGGAGACGACGAGCGGCGTCGGCGCGCCGAGGTCGAGGGCAGCGGGCGTACAGATTGAGCGGGGGGCGAGAGAGAGTGGGGGGGCTCGATCCCGATCCAGGAGTGGATCGGGGGGAGGGGAGTGGGGAACGAGGAGGAGAGTGGGCGTCGTGGGGTGGCGGCGGGTGAGGGAGACGAGGGGAGAGGTGGGGATTGTGCGGGGGAGTGGGGTGGCCGGGCTAGGGTTCGGTCGCCCCAGGGGGTGTTGTAGGTGCCAGCTGGGCCGGCCTGGTTGGCCCGATGGCCAACTGGGCCGAGGCCTAGTGGGGGGGTCCCTTTTTTTTGTATATTCTTTTCTGTTTTTATTTTATTTTACTTTTCTGTTTTTATTTATTTTTTAATAGTTTTCAGTTTTGTAAATTTATAAGACCAGTACCTAAATGGAGGTTGTAAATTAGCCCACTTCCATAATATATTTTGGAATTTTTTTTTAAATATTTAGTTCGCATTTTTATAAATTTCAAAAGGGCATTTATAATAGGTTTAGCTGATGTTTTAATTATTTTAGTGCATTGGAATAATTTATAGAAGTTTTGTTTCTTCACCATAATTATCTATGCAATATTTGACACGGTCCGAACAATTTTGTTTTAAAGTTTGAAAACTTTGTTTGTTTGCCAAAAATTCAAGTTTGAATTCGAATCATTTCGAACTAATGCGAGATTAGCCACAGTAATCAAGGTGATGTGGCATCATTAGCGAAGGATTACTGTAGCGTAACTATCCGGGCGTCACAAGTTCATATCCAATCTAGGTGTCATACCTAGTGCATCGGGTCTAATGAAAATCTTTTGTGACAATAATGGTGCAATTGCCTTGGCAAAGGAATCCAGATTTCACAAGAGAACCAAGCACATCAAGACATGCTTCAATTCCATCCGCGATCAAGTCAAGGAGGGAGACATAGAGATTTGCAAGATACATACGGATCTGAATGTTGCAGACCCGTTGACTAAGCCTCTCTCACGAGCAAAAGATCAGCACCAAGACTACATGGGTGTTAGAATCATTACAATGTAATCTAGATTATTGACTCTAGTGCAAGTGGGAGACTGAAGCAAATATGCCCTAGAGGCAATAATAAAGTTGTTATTTATATTTCCTTATATCATGATAGATTTTTATTATTCATGCTAGAATTGTTTTAACCAGAAACTTAGTACATGTGTGAATACATAGGCAAATAGAGTGTCACTAGTTTACCTCTACTTGACTAGCTCGTTGAATCAATGATGGTTATGTTTCCTAACCATAGACATGAATTGTCATTTGATTAACGGGATCACATCATTAGAGAATGATGTGATTGACTTGACCGATCCGTTAGCTTAGCATGATGATCATTTAGTTTGTTTCTGTTGCTTTCTCCATAACTTATACATGTTCCTATGACTATGAGATCATGCAACTCCTGAATACTGGAGGAACACTTTGTGTGCTACCAAACGTCACAACATAACTGGGTGATTATAAAGGTGCTCTACAGGTGTCTCCGATGGTGTTTGTTGAGTTGGCATAGATCGAGACTAGGATTTGTCACCCCGATTGTCGGAGAGGTATCTCTGGGCCCTCTAGGTAATGCACATCAATATAAGCCTTGCAAGAAATGTACCTAATGAGTTAGTTATGGGATGTAGCATTACGTAACAAGTAAAGAGACTTGCCGGTAACAAGATTGAACTAGGTATTGAGATATCGACGATCGAATCTCAGGCAAGTAACATACCGATGACAAAGGGAACAACATATATCGTTATGCGGTTTGACCGATAAAGATCTTCGTAGAATATGTAGGAACTAATATGAGCATCCAGGTTCCGCTATTGCTAATTGACCGGATACGTGTCTCGTTCATGTCTACATGGTTCTTGAACCCGTAGGGTCCACACTCTTAACGTTCGGTGACGATCGGTATTATGATTTTATGTGTTTTGATGTACCGAAGATAGTTCGAAGTCCCGGATATGATCACGGACATGACGACGAGTCTCGAAATGGTCGAGACATAAAGATCAATATATTGGATGACTATATTTGGACGTCGGAATGGTTCCGGGTGAGTTCGGGCATATACCAGAGCATTAGGGAGGTTACCGGACCCCCCCGGGAGGTATATGGGCCTTATTGGGCCATAGTGGGAGAGAAGAGAGGGAGGCCTAGGAGGGGGCGCCCCCCAAGCCCAAACCGAATTGGGTGGGGGGGAGGGTCGGCCCCCCTTTCCTTCCCCCTCTCCCCCTTCCTTCCACTCCTAGTCCAACTAGGGAAGGGGGGAATCCTACTCCCGGTGGGAGTTGATACGTCTCCGGCATATCTATAATTTTTTATTGTTCCATGCTATTATATTATCTATTTTGGATGTTAATGGGCTTTATTTTACACTTTTATATTATTTTTGGGACTAACCTACTAACCTATTTTACACTTATATAATTTTGAGAGTCCTTTAGAACAGCATGGTAATTTACTTTGGTTATAAATTTTAAATGCTAAGAGAAGTTGGATGCTTGATAGTTGTTTTGAGATATAAAGGTGGTAATATTAGAGGTGTGATAGTTGAGTAATTGTGAAATTGATGAATACTTGTGTTGAAGTTGGCAAGTCCCGTAGCATGCACGTATGGTAGACGCTGTGTGACAAATTTGAAGCATGGGGTGTTCTTTGAATGCTTTCCTTATGAGTGGCGGTCGGGGATGAGCGATGGTCTTTTCCTACCAATCTATCCCCCTAGGAGCATGCGCGTAGTGCTTGGTTTTGATGACTTGTAGATTTTTGCAATAAGTATGTGAGTTCTTTATGACTAATGTTGAGTCCATGGATTATACGGACTCTCACCCTTCCATCATTTCTAGCCTCTTCGGTACTGTGCACTGCCCTTTCTCACCTTGAGAGTTGGTGCAAACTTCGCCGGTGCATCCAAACCCCGTGATATGATACGCTCTATCACACATAAGCCTCCTTATATCTTCCTCAAAACAGCCACCATACCTACCTATTATGGCATTCCATAGCCATTCCGAGATATATTGCCATGCAACTTTCCACCGGTCCATTTATTATGACACGCATCATCATTGTCATATTGCTTTGCATGATCATGTAGTTGACATCGTACTTGTGGCAAAGCCACCATGCTTAATTTTTCATACATGTCACTCTTGATTCATTGCAATCCCGGTACACCGCCGGAGGCATTCACATAGAGTCATATTTTGTTCTAAGTATCGAGTTGTAATTCTTGAGTTGTAAGTAAATAAAAGTGTGATGATCATCATTAGAGCATTGTACCATGTGAGGAAAGGATGATGGAGACTATGATTCCCCCACAAGACGGGATGAGACTCCGGACGAAAAAAGGGAAAGAAAAGAGGCCATAAAAAAGGAGAAGGCCCAAACAAAAAAATGAGAGAAAAAGAGAGAAGGGACAATGTCACTATCCTTTTTCCACACTTGTGCTTCAAAGTAGCACCATGATCTTCATGATAGAGAGTCTCTTATTTTGTCACTTTCATATACTAGTGGGAATTTTTCATTATAGAACTTGGCTTGTATATTCCAATGATGGGCTTCCTCAAATGCCCTAGGTCTTCGTGAGCAAGCAAGTTGGATGCACACCCAGTTAGTTTCTTTGATGAGCTTTCATATATATATATATATATATATATATATATATATAGCTCTTGTACATCCGTTGCATGGCAATCCCTACTCCTCGCATTGACATCAATCGGTGGGCATCTCCATAGCCCATTGATTAGCCACATCAATGTGAGACTTTCTCCCTTTTTGTCTTGTCACACAACCTCAATCATCATATTCTATTCCACCCATAGTGCTATGTCCATGGCTCGCGCTCATTTGCGTAAAAGTTGAAAGAGTTCGAAAAGGCTAAGTATGAAACAATTGCTTGGCTTGTCATCGGGGTTGTGCATGATGGGAGCATTTTGTTTGACGAAAATGAAGCATGGACAAACTATATGATTTTGTAGGGATAAGTTTTCTTTGGCTATGGCATTTTGATAAGACATAATTGCTTGATTAACATACTTGGAGTATTACTATTTTTATGTCAACAATAAACTTTTATCTTGAATCTTTCGGATCTGGACATTCATGCCACAATAGAGAAAAATACATTGAAGAACATGTTGGAAAGCATTCCACATCAAAAATTCTGTTTTTATCATTTACCTACTCGAGGACGAGCAGGAATTAAGCTTGGGGATGCTTGATACGTCTCCAACGTATCTATAATTGTTGATTGTTCCATGCTATTATATTATTTGTTTTGGATGTTAATGGGCTTTATTTTACAATTTTATATTATTTTTGGGACTAACTATTAACCCAAGGCCCAGTGAAAATTCTTGTTTTTTTGCCTATTTTAATTTTTTGCAGAAAAGGAATATCAAACGGAGTCTGTTGGGGATATGACTACCAGGCATGACCCGCCTAGGAGGGGCCGGGTCAATCACAATGGCGGGTTACTTAAAAGAAGCCCGGAGAGTATACAAAGTGATGGCTTGTAGTAGGCCCAAGCCCAGAGGCGGCTTAAGGCCCGTGAGTGTAAACCGTCATGTATGAATAAGACTTTTAAAGTAAGGCATGTAAAAGACGTCACCGAGCCGGACACGTTGTATGAGCCGACCGGGACTCTGTAGGCCGCATGGCGTCAACCCGTGTATATAAGGGGACGACCCGGCGGCGGCTTAGGGCAAGAAACAACAGATCGAGAGCCAAGCTAGCGTGTTTTCGCTCCTTGGTCATCGAAACCTAGAAATACCACATCAACTGGACTAGGATTTACCTTCACCATAAGGGGCCGAACTAGTATAAACCTCTCATGTCCTTTGTTCCAATTAACCCCTTTAATCTTCCTAGTTGCGATGGCTCCACGACTAAGTCCTTTCACTAATACATCTGCCGTGACAATTCCATGACAGTTGGCGCCCACCATGGGGCCAACACACGATGGATTTGAGTTCTTGAAGGGCAGCTTCGAAGGGCTCAAGGGATACGTTGTGGGCCGGATGACCAGGATTCGTCGCCGCAAGCTCTACATCGACGACAAAGGCTGGGGCCCCGACGCCGGCTCAATTGAGTACGGGTACCGAGTCCCCTTCGGTGGAATCCACGTCTTCATCGGCCGGATCGGCGAGCCGGACCCTGAGCCGGACATCTGCACCGACCTCATCAAGACGGCTCAGCGTGCGAGACCCGCCCGGACTCAGCCTGTCGTGAAGCGTGCCTTCATGGGTTGCATCCATGGAGGGGAGTTTTCTGAAGGATCTGTGGATGGCGGTGAGACGGTCATCTATTCTGATGGTGAGTCGTCCACAGGCGAGACAGATTCATTGTATCAACTACAAGATGGCGGGCTTGGGGGCTGTTCCGATGGCAGCAGTATTCTGGACCCCTTTGAGCCGCCGAACAGAGCGGGGGTCTTCGTGACTGGTACACAACCCGCTCAAAACTCTACGGCTGCGGCAGCAATAACCTCCAAGATGGCCGCGACTGGGTCAGGAGACCCTGCGCGCCCACCGGCTCAGGTGCTGATGGATCTCATGGATATGATGACGGCCCTGTTGACTGCCGTGGTTGAACCGACGGATAAGGCTCAGCATGATGCGGAGGTGGCACGACTACGTGATGAGGTAGCACAATCCAAGGAAAACCTGGCGGCGGAGGACGTCAGGATGGCAGTGGAGCGGACGGCTTTGGACGCCTGGGCTCAGCAACTTCAATCAGAGGCTTTTCGGCTCACGATGGATCTGAACGCATCAAACGAGGTCATGAGGAGAAGGCACCAGAAGGCTCAATCATGACTGCCTCTGACTTACGATCCTAGGAACCTTTTCTACACACCTGGAGCCGATCCCAGTAACCCGCCGGAGGCAAACCGGATTACAACACCCGGAGCTGGGGCACCGGGTCAGCCACGGGCAATGGAACCCCCTCGTGTGAATACTGCTCTGCCTCGTTATACACCAACACCATCGGGTCATTTTCCTAGCCATCTTGAGAATCTAATCACTGCATCGACACGTTTGGCGGCTCTCCCCATGGAAGGCGACTCGCCGACAGCGATCGAAACGCGAAGGATCAGAGAACTTCTTCAGACAGCTCTGGCACAACAGGAATCATACTCTTATAGTCGGGACATGATTCATTCAACCCCTCACCCGAGCCGGAGCCCGAGCTACAGTAGTCATATGGGTTCAGCGGCCATGTCCAGCAACGCCCAACGCCGTGACCAGCCACGTAGGTATGACCCGACGCGTGATGGAGCTCTTAACTTGGTTGACCAGGATAGGATTTGCCAAGAGGTCAAGCGGGCGGTTCAACAGGCAGCTGAGCAGGCGGCTCACCAAGCTTTTCTGGTTTATCCGACGACTTCTGTTGAAGCAGGCGTGGCCACAAGGATAGGAGGTGTCCCTTTCTTGGTGCTGACTCTACGTAATGAGCGTTTACCAGAGGATTTCAAGGGGCCTCGGAAGGTGCCTAATTACACAACTGACTTACAACCCGGGGCATGGATCGAAAGTTATGAGATGGCCATGGAGTTGCTGGAGGTCAGTGACGCAGCGATGGCCAAGTACTTCATCATGATGTTGGATGTAACAACTCGCACTTGGTTGAAGGGGTTGTCACCCAATTCCATTGGCTCATGGGCCGAGTTAAAGGCCCGGTTTATTCAGAACTTCAAAGATACATGCAAGCAACCCATGTCGATTGTGGATTTGACTAATTGCAAGCAAGAGGAAGGTGAATCCACGACCCATTGGGTGCGCCGGGTGAAGGAAATAATATATTCATCTGACAAGATGGATGCCGGCTCCGCGTTCTTAATGTTGGAGAAAAATTGCCGTTTTGAACCTCTAAGACAAAAGCTGGGGCGGCTCAAGCGTGATTGCAATGACATGGGCCAGCTGATGGCGGCTCTGGTCAAATACGCCGACTTTGATAGTACCAAAGATCCTGCGTCTGACGAAGAGAAGGCATGGAAGGGAAAGAAGAACGACAACGAAAAAGGTCACCAACATAACCCGGCAAATCAAGGAGGTAATAAACATAAGGCTGACGGTAGTCTAGAGTTTGTGGATAACACCAACGCACAAGGCAACAATCAACGACGTAAGGGAAGGCCACCTCCTCGGTCAGGCGGGTCAGGTCCCACCCTCGAGCAGTTGCTAAATGAACCCCGTCCAAAACACGACACCCGGGAGAAGCCGGCCACCCATCTATGGAAAGACTGTACGATCATGAAGGCTTTCAAGAATTCCAACATGTTTGACGGTAATCATGGACCTGGCAGTGGCTCAGGCGGTGGCGGCTTTCACAGCCCAGGCTGCAATACAGGCGGTGGCGGTTTCCATGGGCAGGGCCCTCAAGGTAACCAAGGTGGTTATAATCAACAATCTGGCCAAGGAGGTCAGCAACAGCACCAATCCGGGTTTCAGAGTAACCCCAGGCAGCTAAGTAATGGGCAGTATCATGTGTTCACCACCAGCTTATGCAAAAGGGACCAGAAACTTCATAAGAGAGCAGTCAACACTGTTGAGCCAGCGGTTCCTCATTATTTGAGATGGTCTGAGCAACCTATTCTGTGGAGCAGAGAGGATCACCCGCCCCGGGTTGACAATCCGGGTCACCTGGCGTTGGTGGTGGCGCCTCAGGTTGGTGGATATAAATTCACTAAAGTGCTCATGGACGGAGGCAGTAGCATCAACATCCTCTATTATGAGACATTCCGTCACATGGGGTTGACTGACAAAAGTCTTAAGACGTCCAACACTGTTTTCCACGGAGTGGTGCCTGGTAAGTCGGCGTATCCAGTGGGTAAGATTGAGCTGGAGGTAGCTTTTGGAGATGAACATGATTCCAGGGCTGAGAAATTAACCTTTGAGGTGGTTAAAATCGAGAGCCCATATCACGCCCTGTTTGGACGACCGGCTTATGCAAAATTCATGGCATGGCCGTGTTATG
Organism: Triticum aestivum; assembly: GCF_018294505.1. Lineage (NCBI taxonomy): Eukaryota > Viridiplantae > Streptophyta > Magnoliopsida > Poales > Poaceae > Triticum > Triticum aestivum. Next base: position 224,635,532 of record NC_057809.1, on the reverse strand, counting down.
TTTATCTGCAGCTCAAGATGCCAGGTTATAAAGGTACTATCATAGTACATGGAAGCTGGAAAATAGCCTTGGAGTGTGAGGAAGGTGATGCTGCTTACGCAGAAACTGTTTGCGCGATGGAGGAGTTAAAGTTCTACAAAGACAATGTTGACCCGACAGACATGACATCTTTGAAGAAGCCAACTACAGAGCATGAGCCGGCGCTAAAGTTTAAATCAGCTGATGATACCAAGATGATTGATTTTGTGCCTGGTGACTCATTCAAACAATTCATTATCAGTGCTAACTTGGATCCCAAATAGGAAAGCGCGCTCATCGAGTTCATCGATGAGAACCGGGACATCTTTGCATGGAAGCCTTCTAACATGCCGGGTGTACCGAGAGAACTCGCTGAGCACACTCTCAATATTGATCCAAAGTTTAAGCCGGTCAGACAGTTTCTTCGGCTGTTCAACGAGGAAAGGCGCAAAGCTATTGGAGAAGAGGTGGCCCGACTCTTGGCGGCCAGGTTTATTGTTGAAGTTTTTCACCCAGAGTGGTTGGGTAACCCGATACTTGTACTAAAAAAGAACGACACCTGGTGTATGTGTGTGGATTACACAGATTTAAACAAAGCTTGTCCGGCTGATCCTTTTTCTCTCCCTCGTATTGATCAAATCATTGATGTTACAGCAGGTTGTGAGCGTTTGAGCTTTTTGGATGCTTATTCTGGTTACCATCAGATCAAGATGGCGGTTAAGGACCAGGAGAAGACGACTTTCATTACTCCATTTGGAGCCTTTTGCTATGTGTCCATGCCCTTTGGGCTTAAGAGTGCCCAGGCGACTTATCAGCGGTGTGTGCAGAACTGTCTTCATAATCAGATTGGGCATAATGTTCATGCTTATGTGGATGATATAGTGGTGAAATCCAGAGAGAAGGAAACTCTGGTAGATGATCTAAAGGAAACCTTCGATAACCTCCAGGTCTACAAGATGATGCTTAACCCGGCCAAGTGCATTTTTGGAGTCCCAGCTGGCAAGCTTTTGGGTTTTTTGGTGTCTAACAGAGGCATTGAGGCTAACCCATAGAAAATTAAGGCGATTACCTCTTTGGCTAAGCCGGCGTGCATCAATGATGTTCAGCGGCTGGCGGGTCGTGTCGCAGCTCTAAGCCGGTTCATAAGCCGGTTAGGTGAGAAGGCTATGCCGTTATATCAAATGATGAAGAAAACAGATGATTTTGTCTGGAGTGATGCTGCTAACTCTGCCTTTGAAGATCTGAAAAGACAGCTTGCTGAGCCGCCGGTTCTTGCTGCTCCTGTTGATAAGGAGCCACTGTTGTTATATGTGGCTGCTAACACACGTGCTATTAGTGTGGCCATTGTTGTGGAACGCAAAGAGGCTGGTAAGGAATATCCAGTTCAGCGGCCGGTTTACTATGTTAGCGAGGTACTCATTGATTCCAAACAGAGATACCCACATTGGCATAAACTCGTTTACGGGGTGTTCATGGCAAGCCAGAAGCTTAAGCATTACTTTCAGGGTCATCCTATCACTGTGGTTAGCTCTGCTCCTTTAGGAGATATTATTCAAAATAGAGAAGCCACAGGACGAGTCGCCAAGTGGGCCATTGAGCTTGGATCTCATGGTTTAAAGTACGTGCCACGTATAGCCATCAAGTCTCAAGCACTGGTGGATTTCATTAACGATTGGACGGAGTTGCAAATACCTAAAGAGAAGCCAGACAACACATATTGGACAATTCATTTTGATGGGTCCAGGAAATTGGAGGGCTCGGGGGCTGGAGTTGTTTTAACTTCCCCTCGAGGTGACAAGTTTTGTTATGTGTTGCGGTTGATGTTCCCTTGTACTAACAACACATCTGAGTATGAGGCTTTACTCCATGGTCTTCTAATGGCTAAAGAAATGAGTTTAAGCCGGGTATGGTGCCTTGGCAACTAAGATTTGGTGGCTCAGCAAGTATCAGGCAAGTGGGATTCCAAGGACCCTTGATACGTCTCCAACGTATCTATAATTTTTGATTGCTCCATGCCATATTATCTACTGTTTTGGACTATATTGGGCTTTATTCTCCACTTTTATATTATTTTTGGGACTAACCTATTAACCGGAGGCCCAGCTCAGAATTGCCGTTTTTTGCCTATTTCAGTGTTTCAGAGAAACAGAATATCAAACGGAGTCCAAACGGAATAAAATCTTTGGGAATGTGATGTTCTCACCGAACGTGATCCAGGAGACTTGGACCCTACTGCAAGGGATCAAAGGGGAGGTCACGAGGGTGGGGGCGCCCCCCCTAGGGCGCGCCCCCTGCCTCGTGGGCCCCTCGGTGCTCCACCGACGTACTCCTTCCTCCTATATATACACACGTACCCCCAAACAATCAGAAGAGGAGCCAAAAACCTAATTCCACCGCTGCAACTTTCTGTATCCACGAGATCCCATCTTGGGGCCTGTTCCGGAGCTCCGCCGGAAGAGGGCCGTCATCACGGAGGGCTTCTACATCATCCTATCCCCTCTGATGAAGTATGAGTAGTTTACCTCAGACCTTCGGGTCCATAGTTAGTAGCTAGATGGCTTCTTCTCTCTCTTTGAATCTCAATACAAAGTTCTCCCCCTCTCTTGTGGAGATCTATTCGATGTAATCTTCTTTTTGAGGTGTGTTTGTTGAGATCGATGAATTGTGGGTTTATGATCAAGTCTATCTATGAATAATATTTGAATCTTCTCTGAATTCTTTTATGTATGATTGGTTATCTTTGCAAGTCTCTTCGAATTATCCGTTTGGTTTGGCCAACTAGATTGGTAGTTCTTGCCATGGGAGAAGTGCTTAGCTTTGGGTTCGATCTTGCGGTGTCCTTTCCCAGTGACAGAAGGGGCAGCAAGGCACGTATTGCATCATTGCCATCGAGGATAACAAGATGGGGTTTATTTCATATTGCATGAATTTATCTCTCTACATCATGTCATCTTGCTTAAGGCATTACTCTATTTTTAACTTAATACTCTAGATGCATGCTGGATAGCGGTCGATGAGTGGAGTAATAGTAGTAGATGCAGAATCGTTTCGGTCTACTTGTCACGGACGTGATGCCTATATACATGATCATGCCTAGATATTCTCATAACTATGCTCAATTCTGTCAATTGCTCAACAGTAATTTGTTCACCCACCGTAGAATACTTATGCTCTTGAGAGAAGCCACTAGTGAAACCTATGGCCCCCAGGTCTATTCTCATCATATCAATCTCCATCACTTTAATATTGTTTTGTTATTTACTTTGCTTTTACTTTTTTACTTTGCAGTTTTATACCAAAAATACAAAAAATATTCTATCTATCAGATCTCACTCTCGTAAGTGACCGTGAAGGGCTTGACAACCCCTAATCGCGTTGGTTGCGAGTAGCTATCGTTTTGTGCAGGTACGAGGGACTTGAGCGTGGCCTCCTACTAGATTGATACCTTGGTTCTCAAAAACTGAGGGAAATACTTACGCTACTCTGCTGCATCATCCCTTCCTCTTCGGGGAAAACCAACGCAAGCTCAAGACGTAGCAACCCTCTCATGGCGGCTTATCACCATGAGGTTGATGCTATTGCTGGACACTTCACGGGTTATCAAGTGGAGCACATTGACCGCAGAAAGAACGAAGCAGCTGATGCTTTAAGCCGGTTGGGATCTCAGCGTAAGCCGGTGCCGCCTAACACTTTTTTAGATGTTCTTCGTAACCCTTCTGTCAAGTTGCCTATAGAGGAAGACTTGGCTGTTCCAGACTCGGAAGCACAATTGGTGGTGGCTCTTCATGTCATTCCGGATTGGACAGTGCCGCATTTGGCTTATATGACCAGGGGCGAATTGCCGGAGGATGAGACCTTGGCTAGACAGATAACCCGGCGGTCCAAGTCAATGATAATTTCCAATGGTGAGTTGTATCATCACAGTGTCACGGAGCATTTCAACATTGTGTTTCTCCTGAGGAAGGTCAAGAAATTCTTCGTGAGATCCATGAAGGAGATTGTGGCCATCATGCCGGTTCAAAATCTCTTGTGGCCAAGGCTTTCCGTCATGGTTTTTACTGGCTAACGGCTCACGCTGATGCAGAGGATCTGGTCAGTAGGTGCGATGGATGTCAAAAATTCGCACAACGGGCGCACGTGCCGGCTCAGGAATTGTGGATGATTCCAATTACTTGGCCGTTTGCACTCTGGGGGCTTGATATGGTTGGACCTTTCAAAAGATCCAAAGATAAAAGACGCACCTTTTGGTGGTAGTAGACAAGTTTACAAAATGGGTTGAGGCAGAGCCGGTCAGTAAGTGTGATGCAGCCACGGCGGTTCAATTCATGAACAAAGTGATCTTTCATTTTGGTTTTCCACACATCATTATTACTGACAATGGCGCCAACCTATCCCAAGGAGCTATGGAAGAGTTCTGTCAACGGGAACATATCCGGCTTGACGTTTCATCAGTAGCTCACCCCCAATCCAATGGTCAAGCTGAAAGAGCCAATTAGTAAATCCTGAAAGGTCTAAAACCCCGGCTTATGGTCCCTTTACAACAGACGCCGGGTTGTTGGGTGGAAGAGTTACCCTCTGTGATATGGAGTATCAATACTACCCCTAACAGATCCACGGGTTATACACCTTTCTTCATGGTCTATGGAGCAGAGGCAGTCCTGCCCAGTGACATCCGTCATGACTCGCCCCGAGTGGCGTCTTACGTTGAAGCTGAGAACGAACAAGCCCGTCAGGATGCGCTTGTTTTATTGGATGAAGAGCGTGACTTAGCAGCAGCCCGCTCAGCGATTTACCAACAGGACCTGCGTCGTTATCATAGCCGCCGGGTTAAGTCAAGAACCTTTCAAGAAGGTGATTTGGTGCTCCGGCTCATCCAGGATCAGACTGATGCGCACAAGCTATCCCCACCTTGGGAAGGGCCCTTTGTGGTCAGCAAGAACTTGAATAATGGGTCATACTACCTTATCGACGTTTGAGAGCACAAAGACTCACTTAAGTCGAAGGAAGAAACCCGCCGGCCGTGGAATATTGCTCAACTTCGGCCATACTACACTTGAGCCACCAGCTCTCATAATGTACGTACTTTGACGTTGTATATATTGTGATAAATAATAAAGCAGGACCTCTGTCCTTTTTGCCTTAATGATCACGTATCTTTGTTATCTTAAGTATAAGACGACCAAGTGGAGGCTGATCGTATTCGAATCTAGCTTAACCCTCTTGGTCCGGCTCATGATCGTATTCGAATCTAGCCGTTAAAACCTCATGGTCACTACGGGGCTTCCTGTTCAAACATAGGTCGTATTCAAACCAAAGAGAACATAGTTGTCGTAACCCTCTTGATCGGCGCAAAGCCAAACTCACTAGGGGGCTTCTTGATCGTATACGAATCATAGCTTAACCCCTTTTGGGTCCGACTTGGATCGTATTCGAATCAGGGTCATTAAAAACCTCTCAAGGTCATTTGGGGGCTTCCTGTTCAAACATAGGTCGCATTCGAATCAAAGAGAACATAGCTGTCGGTACCCTCTTGATCGGCGCAACACCAAAGCCACTGGGGGCTACATGATCGTATTCGAATCCTAGATTAACCCCTTTGGTCTGGTTTACTGATCGTATTTGAATCAGAAGCCTCCAAATTTTTCTTAATGCTTGATTTATTGAAAGATACTCTTTTGTTTTACTGGTTTTTTGTTGTCTCGAATCTAACTGTAAGTATGGTTTCAAATTAAACCGGCTCGGTTATTTGACAATGAGCTGCCACGGTATAACAGTCATCAGGCATTTGGAAGTATTGCCAAAAAGATTGGGTTGTCACCCTTACTGTCCGGGTCACATAAGCCGACAGTCCAGAATCAAAGAACACAGGTATGACATTATCGTTCATAAACAGACTTATCTATGTTTTATCTTTAATCAAAAGGCTTTTCAGCCTTGTTTACCTTTACATCTGGCCCTGATTATTCCACCATGGAAATTTCATAAGTTATGTATTGGGTGTTTTGACCCGTCCATCCATAAGCCGCCAGGACAGTTTCTCATCTTTTACATACAGGAACAAGTTTAAACACTGCAGATATGATAAAGGACATAAAGCATATATTGACGTGATGGATAAAATGTCGTACGCAGTATGATATGCACGATGGCATAGGCAGAACATGCAGGTTTTAAAGCTAGCCTATTACAAGGCGTTGGGAGACCAAAAGGTTCAAACTGTTTTGTCTCCTAAGCAAATGCTAAGCTAAAGGCTGGTTCATTAAAATCTTAACCAGATTAGTTGGATGATTACGACTCCTCCCTCGCCGGTTCATCTTCTTCCACTGGTTGGAAACTGGGCTTGGACCAATCAAGGCCATGAATAGCAACAAACTCAGCTTCATCATCAATTAGACCAGTCGGGTCAATTTCCAGGGCAAAGGTGTGTTGGCGAACCGGCGGGATGAGATCTGTCCCTTTATACGAAGGAGTCGCCATCTTTTTATTATGAACATCAAAACCCAGCTGATACTTATCAATGTTGGTCTCATCGCCAAGGATAGTAGCATGAGGACGAACTCCCCTCACACAAGCAGCAAAATCATCTTGATCAAATGGGGTCCCATCTTCCTTAAGGCTGGGATACCCCTTGGCTACATCTGCCGGGTCTAGTTCCGGCACCCAGGCTTTGGAGCGACTTAGAGCAGTTAGAGCTCCGGCTCTTGCACAAGACCGCTTGACCTCTTGGAATCTGGAGGGTAGGATAGATAATTTATTCAAGACGTCACTCAAGAGGTTTGGTCCTTGGTTGGCTGGGGAAATAATGGCAAGCACCCATTGAGCTCCAGTGTACAGTTGCTCCACCAGGGTATAAAACTGCCTTGAGTTTTATCAAGCTGTTTTGGCTCAGATTGCTACTCCGGGGTCCTACGAGTATTTTAAGAGGTTAAGCAGGCGGCTTATATATCTAGCAAAAATAGAGTTTCAGTAAGTAATGCAATGACTCATCAAAGATTGCAGAGACCATCGGAGACACACGGTTTTTTAAACCGGTGAGCTCGGTGGTAACCTCCTGGAGAGCCACCTCGGCTGTCTCGGCACGCTGTACCAGCAAGGTTTTCTCATCAGCCCAAGATTTTTTCTCCACATCGAAACTGGTCTTCAGTTTCTCCGCTTCAGATAGGCTCAATTGGAGTTTGGAGTCGGCATTCTTTATTTCAATATCTTGAGCCGCCAACCGGGTCTTTGCATCATTCAGTTGGGAACCCAATTCATTGATGGCGGTCTACAAGACATGCACAGGTGTGTCAAAAATTTATTCCAATAAAGGTCATAATGATTAAAGTCCCAAGTACTTTGCAATGCAACACCACCCGACACTTGGGGGCTAATGTCTGCCAATGCAATTTTAACTGCAAAAATGACTCTTCTATGAGTAAAGTCCCAAGTGTGTTACAAGTAACAATGCTTGGCACTTGGGGGCTAATGCATGATATTAAGAAAGTCTTTTCCTCTTGAACCAGATAACAACATTTGTTTGGCTTAATTCAAGTCAGTTATGAAGTCAAGTACCGGTTCATTCATGATGAATTAAACCGGCCCTTGGGGACTACAGGTGAAATTTATGCTAATCCACTGGACTTAGGGAAAATCTAAGACATAGCATCAACCTATATCATAAGTCTACATATCATTTAGGTTCATCATAATCCGGAGACTTGGGGGCTGGCAGAGTATATGTAAACTAATGGAAGCCGGGGAGCGTACCTGTCGCGACCTGACCCGAATGGATCAAGCGCTCTGTGCTCGGGTGTCATCCCTGGATCAGTAATGCTGACACCACACAGTACATCGAAGGATTTATAGCAGAGTGGCAATCACACACTTATTACATCATTGTCTCAATAGAGAACTTATTACAATAAACATGGCTTAAGGCCATCTAGTATCGATAACAGCAGAAGACTTGGAAGATAAATGGGTCCATCAACTCCAACGGCATCACTGACTATAGAACCACGACCTAAAACACCTTACTCGTCGTCTGAAACGTCTGCAACATGAGAAGTTGCAGCCCGAAAACGGGCCAGCACATGGAATATGCTGGCAAAGTAACACATAGAGAGTAATGGAATGAAACAGCTATACTATATGCATATATGGCTGGTGGAAAGCTCTATGGTTACAGTTTTGCGTAAAGCCAGTTTTTCCCTACTGCAAAGGAATAAATTTATTTAACTATCATGGTGGTTGTGAAACATCGAGAATGGTTGACAGCATTCTCAATCCCAATTAAAAATAATTAAAACCCAACAACATTAATTAGAAGTAACATGTTGAGATTCACATGATATTCAAGTACTAGATACTCAAGTTGTCCATAACTGGGGACATGGCTAGTCATGATTAGTTTGTACACTCTGCAGAGGTTTGCGCACTTTTCCCCACAAGACTTGATCGCCTCCGTTGGATTTCTCGCACTACATGGTGTTTGAGAAACGGATGACCGAGACACAGTCTTTCAGAGGCGCTAGCACCTTACGATCGGGTAGACCGGTACACCTACATCCCCTACATCTGCTAGTCCACCACTGTAAGAGTTCGCACAACTTAGTCAACTATGCCAGAGCCCATAATGGCTTGTGGCTGCACACGAAAGTTTCTAGCATGAAAGATCTTATGATCCCTTTGAGCCTGGGTGGCGGTCCAAAAAAAAACAGGCAAGTCCTGATAGACATCAGGTGCCTCAATCCACCCAGATGTGTGTTTAAGTTGCCACCTTAGGTAAACCATTAAAATTATCAACTCACATCTGTCATGGATATCACTCACCCAATCCACATCTACTAGCATAGCATGGCATAATAAGCAAACATAGAAGTAACTCCCAAACGTTTCATTATAATACAGGTAATAGGTACTACCTCATCTACTTCCCATCCCACAATTTAATTAGATCCTAGTCATGCAATGTGTGAGGATTGATCTAATGCAATAAAACATGGGTTGTAGAAAAGGTATGATCAACGTGTTACTTGCCTTGCTGATGATCCGCGAGTCCTAGGGTTTCGAAGTAACAGGCGGCGCAATCCGGGTAATCTATCACAGACAAACAACAAGCACACAATAAGTACTCATCTAATGCACAGGTAAAACTCGAACACAAGATCGAACCAAAAAGTTCAACTTAAGAACTCCGGTTGCAAAGAAAGAACGAACCGAACAAAGAAACGGAAAACAAACGGCGGAAGAAAACAACTTTGTTCTAGCAAGTTGAAACTAGGTCAAATTTTACCAGGGCAAATGCTTGTTTAAGTTGATTAGACAGAACGGCGGTTTCGAAATGAAACTCCAGGCGCTTGAATCACCTGATTCCGATAAACGAGCGAGAAGATAAACTAGAACGAAGATCGGATCTGAGATCGCGATCGCGGAATAAATCCGACGAGAAGAAAAAGAAGAACGGTTATACGAACGGACGTTCGTTAACCTAGAAGAATCCGGTGATCACGTTCGTTAGGACGAACGGTCCGGCGAACGGTCCAAAGGCAACTAAATCGGAAAAGAAAACGAATCCGATCTAGGGTTTCGGAGAAGAAACCAAAACGAAAAACCGATCTAGAAAACGAATCAGAAGAGAAGAAAAGAATCGGAACGATTAGAAGAAAACGATCCGAGGAAAGGAGACGCGGGGCAACCTCCGGTGAGGTCTCCGGCGAGAGGCTCCGGCGGCGTGGCGTAGGGCGGCGGCGTGGGCAAGGTACGGCGGCGGCGTGGGCAAGGTGCGGCGGTGGCGCGGGTGTGGGGTGGCGCGGCGGCAGTGTAGAGCGCGGGGTGGGGCGCGGCTTGGGGCTTGGGGTTTGATTTGATGGGTTTAGAGGGGGGTGGGGTGTTGGGGTATTTATATTGGGGAGGGGGGGATTTACTTGGGGTAGGGGACAAGAAAAAGAGTAGGAAAAAGGAATCCTAGATGAAAAAGAAAATGGAACAAAGGAAAGGGCTAGCCTAGAATCCTAAAAGGATTCGGCTAAGACAAGAGGCGAGGCGGCGGCTGCCTCCTGCGCCAAGCGCTGGTGCACGCGCGGCTGGGGCCTGGCCGGCCGGCCTGCTGGCTGGGCCTTGGCCCAAGGCGCTGCTCTTTTTTTAACTGGTTTTCGCGCGCAGAAAACAAAAGAAAAAGAAACTAAACGAACTCTGAAAAACCTAAAGTAAATTTTCCCCGACTCCTAAAAATGAGCCGAACAAAATGAACTTTACTCCGGACCTAAAATGCAATTTTCGAAAACGCGCATTTTTCCCTATCCAAATAAGATGCAAAAAGAACTCCGACAAACAAAAATTTGATCTATTTATTAAATCTTCATTTTTTTCCTAAATGTGGGAAAGTCATATTATTCCCTCTCTCATATATTTTAACACTGGAAAAATAATTGAAGATAAAATAAATAAATCAAATGATCCTCTTTTCAAAATTTGAGAAAAACCCAAATATGAAAATAACTAAATCTCCAACTCTCTCCGAGGGTCCTTGAGTTGCGTGAAATTTCTAGGATCAACCAAAATGCAAGAAAAATATGATATGCATGATGATCTATGTATAACATTCCAAATTGAAAATTTGGGATGTTACAAACCTACCCCCCTTAAGATGAATCTCGCCCTCGAGATTCGGGTTGGCTAGAAAATAGGTGAGGGTGGTCTTTGAGCAAATCTTCTTCTCTTTCCTAGGTGGCTTCATCCTCTAAGTGGTGGTTCCACTGGACTTTGCAAAATTTGATAACCTTGATGCGAGTAACTCTGCTGGCATAATCAAGAATCTTGACTGGCTTCTCCTCATATGTTAGGTCATCCTCCAACTGTATCGCTTCAAGCGGTACTGTATCTCTTAGCGGTACCTCCGCCATCTCGGCATGACATTTCTTCAGCTGAGAAACATGGAATACATCATGAACTCCTGACAGTCCCTCTGGTAATTCCAACTTATAAGCGACTTCTCCCATTCGCTGCAAGATCTTGTACGGTCCAACGAAACGCGGTGCTAATTTTCCCTTAACTCCAAAGCGCTTAACTCCTCGAAGTGGGGATACTCGAAGATAAACTCTGTCTCCGGTTTCGTAAACTGTCTCCTTGCGTTTAGAATCTGCGTAGCTCTTCTGCCTGGACTGGGCTACCTTGAGCCTATCGCGAATCAACTTAACTTTCCGTTCATACTCCTTAATCAAATCTGGTCCAAAGAATTGACGGTCTCCAACTTCGTCCCATGACAACGGTGTCCTGCACCTCCTTCCGTATAAAGCTTCGAAAGGTGCCATCTTCAAACTGGTTTGGTAACTGTTGTTATAAGAAAACTCCGCATACGGAAAGTTATCGTCCTAACTAGATCCATAATCTAGTGCACAAGCTCTCAGCATATCTTCCAAAATCTGATTGACTCTCTCGGTCTGTCCATCTGTCTGCGGATGAAAGGCTGTACTGAACTCTAGTCTGGTTCCTAAAGTTTCATGCAACTGATTCCAAAACTTTGAGGTGAATTGGGTTCCTCTATCTGATACGATACTCCTCGGAACTCCATGCAAACAAATGATTCTAGTCATGTATATCTTTGCCAACTTAGCACTGGTGTAAGTGGTCTTAACTGGAATAAAATGTGCTACCTTTGTCAAACGATCAACTACTACCCATATCGAGTCATAGCCTGATTTTGTCCTGGGTAGTCCTGTGATAAAATCCATGCCTATCTTATCCCACTTCCATTCGGGTATCGGCAATGGTTGTAACAATCCTACTGGCTTTTGATGCTCTGCCTTTACTCTCTGACATACGTCACAAACTGCTACATATGCTGCAATATCCTTCTTCATTCCGGTCCACTAGAATGTTTCCTTTAAATCCAAATACATCTTGGTATTCCCTGGGTGAATCGAATACAGTGAATCATGTGCCTCTTGCAAAATAAACTTCCTGATCTCCGGGTCATTGGGCACATAAACACGGTCCTCAAACCATAAGGTATCGTGCTCATCCTCACGAAATCCCTTAGCTTTTCCTTTGCTAAGTTTTTCCTTTATGGCAGCAATCTCTTTGTCAGATCTCTGAGCTTCTCTGATCTTATCCATCAATGTTGACTGAATCTCCAATGCTGCTACATAGCCTCTCGGAACTATTTCCAAACATAGCTCACGAAGGTTTTCTGCTAACTCCTTGGGTATTTTCCCCGTCATTAGGGTATTGACATGGCTCTTACGGCTCAATGCGTCAGCTACTACATTAGCTTTTCCGGGATGGTAATGCAATCTCATGTCATAATCCTTGATGAGCTCCAACCAGCTCCTTTGTCGGAGGTTCAACTCCTTCTGCGTGAAAATGTACTTCAAACTCTTGTGATCCGTGTACACCTTACAATGATTTCCAATGAGGAAATGTCTCCATGTTTTCAACGCATGCACTACGGCTGCTAACTCCAAATCATGCATGGCATAATTCAACTCATGAGGCTTCAGTTGTCGTGAAGCATACGAAACAACTCTCTGTTCCTGCATAAGCACTGCTCCAAGTCCTCGACGTGAAGCATCACAATACACCTCATAATCCTTGGTCTGATCTGGCAAAATCAATACTGGTGAGGTAACCAAACGTTTCTTCAACTCCTGGAAACTAGCCTCACACTCCTCAGTCCATTTGAACTTAGTATCCTTCTTCAACAATTCAGTCATAGGCTTTGCAATCTTTGAAAAGTTCTCAATGAATCTCTGGTAGTATCCCGCGAGTCCAAGAAAACTCCGGATCTCTCCAACTGTTGTTGGTGCTTCTCATTCGGTTACGATCTCAACCTTTGTGGGGTTAACTGCTATACCTTCTCCGGATATAACGTGTCCAAGAAATCCAACTTCCTTCAACCAAAACTCGCATTTGCTGAATTTGGCATATAACTGATGTTCCCTTAGTTTCTCCAAAACCAAACGCAAATGTTCCTTATGCTCCTCTTCATTCTTTGAATAAACTAGAATGTCATCGATGAACACTACGACGAACTTATCCAAAAACTCCATAAACACTTTGTTCATCAGGTTCATAAAATAGGCAGGTGCGTTAGTCAATCCAAATGACATAACGGTATACTCATACAGTCCATATCTCATGGTGAATGCTATCTTAGGTATGTACTGCTCTCGAATCTTCAATTGGTGGTACCCTGATCGCAAATCGATCTTGGAAAACACTTTAGCTCCTTGCAACCGATCAAACAGATCGTTGATCATTGGCAGTGGGTACTTGTTCTTGATGGTTACTTCATTCAATCTCCGATAATCTACAACCATCCTTAATGATCCATCCTTCTTTTCCACTAGAAGTACGGGTGATCCCCAAGGCGAATAACTTGGGCGAATGTAACCTTTATCCAATAACTCCTTAATCTGATTCTTAATTTCCACCAAATCCTTTGCTGGCATCCTATATGGTCTCTTTGATATTGGGCCTGTACCTGGCAATAACTCAATCAAAAACTCAATGTCTCTATCTGGTGGCATGCCTGGTAATTCCTCAGGAAATACATCAGGAAAATCCTTTACCACTGGTACTTCCTCTTGCACAACTCCTATTAGGCAGTTTACTTGTGTCCTGTGTGGCACATGCCGGGATACATACTTGATCCTTCTTCCTTCTGGTGTGGTAAGCAAAATTGTCTTACTGGCGCAATCAATGTTTCCTCCATACATCGACAACCAATCCATACCAAGAATCACATCCAATCCTTGAGATTCCAATATTATTAGGTCTGAGGGAAACACATAGTTACCAATCCTTAATGGTAACCGATCACACCATCGTCTAGCCATAAACTCCGCTCCTGGTGAGCTTACTAACATGGGTGACCTAAGGGCTTGGGTTGGCAGGTTATACTTATCCACAAATCCCCTTGATATGTATGAATGGGATGCACCAGTATCAAAAAGAACGAGTGTAGTAAATGACTTAACCAAAAACTTACCGATTACTGCATCGGGCTGATCTTCAACCTCCTCCACATTAACGTGGTTCACCTGTCCCCTATTGAAAGGGTTCGGCTTCTTCCCAGAGCTTCCATTGCCATTTCCATTCTGGCCTTCAGGACATTCATTGGCATAATGTCCGGTCTTGGAACACTTATAGCAAGTGACGTGGCTCAAATCCTTCTTGGCTGGGGTCGATGGGGTGGTCCGGTTCTGGCCGTTGCTTCCTCCATTCCCATTACCATTCTTGTGGCCATTATGGTTGTGCGAGCTACCTCCTCCATGGGTGTGCTGAAACTGAAATCCCGGTTTAGGGGCAAAACGGGGCTTCTGCTGGGCTCCAGAGTTATTTTTCCCCTGTCCATACTTCCTCTTACGGTTCTCAATCTGCTGTTGCTTTCCTTCAATCATGATGGCACGATCTACCAACTCCTGGTAGTTGTTGAAAGTGGCTACCATCAACTGCATGCTTAGCTCATCATTCAATCCTTCCAAAAACTTCTCCTGCTTAGCTGCATCCGTAGCAACGTCATCTGGGGCATAACGTGCTAACTTGCTGAAGTCGTCAACGTACTGGCCAACTGTCCTTCCTCCTTGGCGTAAGTTGCGAAACTCACGCTTCTTTATGGCCATAGCTCCTGCTGAAACATGGGCAGTGTGGAAAGCTTGCTGAAACTGATCCCATGTGACAGTGTCAACTGGGTAAGTGGTTGTGAAATTCTCCCACCATGCTGCCGCGGGTCCGTCAAGCTGGTGAGCGGAAAACTTCACTTTCTCACCATCCGTGCATCCTGCAGTGGTCAACTCCCTTCCTATCTTGCGGAGCCAATCGTCTGCTACTATTGGCTCGGTGCTACTGGAAAACACCGGCGGATTCAGCCTAAGAAAACGGGCTAAGTGGTCAACAGGTGGTGGTGGTGGTGGGTTGTTGTTGTTGTTTTGCTGGTTCTGGACTAACATCTGCAACAATTGATTCTGCTGCTGGATCAACTGAGTGAGCTCCGGTGGAAATCCATTGTCACGTCTTGGAGGCATCTGAGGGTTTAGAAAAGATGAGATATAAGAATAGAGTGAGGTCTAAAGGGAAAACACTACCCCAATGCACACAATATCACTTCAATCAATCAAACAAGGGCTTACAAACGGTCTAACTATCGCAAAAGTGCTCGACTATACTGTTTACATGGGGGAATACTACTACTATCTGGTGGTCATCTAGAAATTTGAACCGGTGGAAGACTCCATGATATCTGCTCCAGCTTCGTCTTCAAAGTCGGGTTCACTTGGATCCGAATCGGTGTCGTCGATGATGATGTAGTTGTCCGGACATGTGACGTACTCGTCTTCTTCCTTGGATGCTAACTTGCTAGAGCTACGATCTCGTCCATGTAGTCCTTGCGTGTAGACTTCAGTTCTCCTTCTAGCTCGATGATCCTTGCCTTCACATTCTTCAACTCTATCATATCATTGCACATCTGGTTCTCGTGGCGTCGAATGTGCTGGTTTAACTCCTGGATGAAAGATGCAATGGATATATCCTTCTTGGTGTGGACTAACTCCCATTGTTCATCTCGGCGTCCGCAAATCTGGTAGATAGTGTCCTTGAGGTCTTCTTGATAAACTTCTCCAATGCGTCCTATGGTGATATGAGCTGCCATGCTCCTTCCCAGACTCCAGGTTGGTGCATTGAAAACACTATCTATGGGTTTCGTGATTGGCGCGAATGTCCTTCCCGGAACGTGAGCTTGAATCTTCCAGCGCTCCTCTTCAGGCAGAGTGGCGTTGAAAGTTCCCGTGAAGCTTGGTAATCCAATGTTCAGGTACTTGGTGACTTCCTTCAGGTGAAATCCAAATGGTGTGCCTTCATCCGGTTGAGCGTACTTAATCTTCGCGTTCATCATCCTAAAAGAGTAGAAAAGATGAGGAGTTAGAAAATGAGAAGAGAATGGTGATCTATGGCTTTAACTTAGTGGTCGTGTCCTACAGTCAGCGTGTGCTCTGATACCATTCTCTGTCGCGACCCGACCCGAATGGATCAAGCGCTTTGTGCTCGGGTGTCATCCCTGGATCAGTAATGCTCACACCACACAGTACATCGAAGGATTTATAGCAGAGTGGCAATCACACACTTATTACATCGTTGTCTCAATAGAGAACTTATTACAATAAACATGGCTTAAGGCCATCTAGTGTCGATAACAGCGGAAGACTTGGAAGATAAATGGGTCCATCAACTCCAACGGCATCACTGAGTATAGAACCACGACCTAAAACACCTTACTCATCGTCTGAAATGTCTGCAACATGAGAAGTTGCAGCCCGAAAACGAGTCAGCACATGGAATATGCTGGCAAAGTAACACATAGAGAGTAATGGAATGAAACAGCTATACTATATGCATATATGGCTGGTGGAAAGCTCTATGGTTTAAGTTTTGTGTAAAGCCAGTTTTTCCCTACTGCAAAGGAATAAATTTATTTAACTATCATGGTGGTTGTGAAACATCGAGAATGGTTGACAGCATTCTCAATCCCAATTAAAAATAATTAAAACCCAACAACATTAATTAGAAGTAACATGTTGAGATTCACATGATATTCAAGTACTAGATACTCAAGTTGTCCATAACCGGGGACACGGCTAATCATGATTAGTTTGTACACTCTGCAGAGGTTTGCGCACTTTTCCCCACAAGACTCGATCGCCTCCGTTGGATTTCTCGCACTACATGGTGTTTGAGAAACGGATGACCGAGACACAGTCTTTCAGAGGCGCTAGCACCTTACGATCGGGTAGACCGGTACACCTACATCCCCTACATCTGCTAGTCCACCACTGTAAGAGTTCGCACAACTTAGTCAACTATGCCAGAGCCCATACTGGCTTGTGGCTGCACACGGAAGTTTCTAGCATGAAAGATCTTATGATCCCTTTGAGCCTGGGTGGCGGTCCAAAAAAAACAGGCAAGTCCTGATAGACATCAGGTGCCTCAATCCACCCAGATGTGTGTTTAAGTTGCCACCTTAGGTAAACCATTAAAATTATCAACTCACATCTATCATGGATATCACTCACCCAATCCACGTCTACTAGCATAGCATGGCATAATAAGCAAACGTAGAAGTAACTCCCAAAGGTTTCATAATAATACAGGTAATAGGTACTACCTCATCTACTTCCCATCCCACAATTTAATTAGATCCTAGTCATGCAATGTGTGAGGATGATCTAATGCAATAAAACATGGGTTGTAGAAAAGGTATGATCAAAGTGTTACTTGCCTTGCTGATGATCCGCGAGTCCTAGGGTTTCGAAGTAACAGGCGGCGCAATCCGGGTAATCTATCGCAGACAAACAACAAGCACACAATAAGTACTCATCTAATGCACAGGTAAAACTCGAACAAAAGATCGAACCAGAAAGTTCAACTTAAGAACTCCGGTTGCAAAGAAAGAACGAACCGAACAAAGAAACGGAAAACAAACGGCGGAAGAAAACAACTCGGTTCTAGCAAGTTGAAACTAGGTCAAATTTTACCGGGGCAAAAGCTTGTTTAAGTTGATTAGACGGAACGGCGGTTTCGAAACGAAACTCCAGGCGCTTGAATCACCTGATTCCGATAAACGAGCGAGAAGATAAACTAGAACGAAGATCGGATCTGAGATCGCGATCGCGGAATAAATCCGACGAGAAGAAAAAGAAGAACGGTTATACGAATGGACGTTCGTTAACCTAGAAGAATCTGGTGATCACGTTTGTTAGGACGAACGGTCCGGCGAACGGTCCAAAGGCAACTAAATCGGAAAAGAAAACGAATCCGATCTAGGGTTTCGGAGAAGAAACCGAAACGAAAAACCGATCTAGAAAATGAAGCAGAAGAGAAGAAAAGAATCGGAACGATTAGAAGAAAATGATCCGAGGAAAGGAGACGCGGGGCAACCTCCGGTGAGGTCTCCGGCGAGAGGCTCCGGCGGCGTGGCGTAGGGCGGCGGCGTGGGCAAGGTGCGGCGGTGGCGCGGGTGTGGGGTGGCGCGACCGTGGTGTAGAGCGCGGGGTGGGGCGCGGCTTGGGGCTTGGGGCTTGGGGTTTGATTTGATGGGTTTAGAGGGGGGGGGGTGTTGTAGTATTTATATTGGGGAGGGGGGATTTACTTGGGGTAGGGGACAAGAAAAAGAGTAGGAAAAAGGAATCCTAGATGAAAAAGAAAACGGAATAAAGGAAAGGGCTAGCCTAGAATCCTAAAAGGATTCGGCTAAGGCAAGAGGCGAGGTGGTGGCTGCCTCCTGCGCCAGGCGCTGGCGCACGCACGGCTGGGGCCTGGCCGGCCGGCCTGCTGGCTGGGCCTTGGCCCAAGGCGCTGCTTTTTTTAACTGGTTTTCGCACGCAGAAAACAAAAGAAAAAGAAACTAAACGAACTCCGAAAAACCTAAAGTAAATTTTCCCCGACTCCTAAAAATGAGCCGAACAAAATGAACTTTACTCCAGACCTAAAATGCAATTTTCGAAAACGCGCATTTTTCCCTATCCAAATAAGATGCAAAAAGAACTCCGGCAAACAAAAATTTGATCTATTTATTAAATCTTCATTTTTTTCCTAAATGTGGGAAAGTCATATTATTCCCTCTCTCATATATTTTAACACCAAAAAAATAATTGAAGATAAAATAAATAAATCAAATGATCCTCTTTTCAAAATTTGAGAAAAACCCAAATATGAAAATAACAAAATCTCCAACTCTCTCCGAGGGTCCTTGAGTTGCGTGAAATTTCTAGGATCAACCAAAATGCAAGAAAAATATGATATGCATGATGATCTATGTATAACATTCCAAATTGAAAATTTGGGATGTTACAGTACCTCATATTTCAGTTGCAGCTGTTTGACCATTTCGATTTTAGAGTCATGTCTGGAATGCACATGACTAAGGTATCGAGATAACATGTCACTAATGCTCAGGTGAGCATAGTGAGAGACGTCAAACCATACCTTCTGCCTTTCCAAAGCTTCTTGCTTGGTAGAGTGCCTGGCCAGTACGGTTGGGTTACCCGGCTAAACGTATCTGCTACGAGTGATTAGAACGACATTGTCAGAAGGCGCCGGCGGGTTAGCTGAGCTGGACAGCCCAACAGTGGATGGATTGAGAATAGCTTCATCAGCTGACGGCTCAGGAAGGTCTGATTGAATGTTGACAGCAGGGTCTTCTGGTGCTTCAGATTGTTCAGGAGCAGTTGGTATTGCCGGTTCAGGAGCAGGGTCTTTCGGGCCTTCCGCCGGCTTAGCCACCCTGGTTTTCTTGGGCTTTGCTTGTCCGCTAAGAAGAATTTCATGAGTCAGTATAATGATACAGACCTAAAGATGCAGAAGAAAGATAATTTTCTTTACCCGGGGGCAGTCTTGAAAGCCGAAAATTGAGTTTGTGAAGAATCGCTGGACGAACGAGAAACCTCCTGCAATAGTAAAATCACAATTAAGAGAGCAAGGAAATAGATTCATTGATAAAAGCAAGAGACAAAGGTGAAAGAAACCTCATTCTAGTGTTTCCGAGGAGTTTTTGGTAAGCCGGAGGGTAGTACATTATCGTCACTGGTCCGGGCCTGACGGCGGCTCTCATGTTGCTATTTTCTAAAAAGAAAATGAGGATCCAAATGAGCCAAAGGGTGTGAAAACCTTACTTTCTGGGTTACCAGTCGAGGTTTCTGTCTTGGCAAAGGTTCCGAGTCGGAGGAAATAGTTACCTCTTCTTCTACTGCCTGGCTGGCCCCCGTGTCGTCCTGGCAATAGTCAGTGTCAATAAGGTTGTTAAAAAGTAGGCCAAGAGAGTCAAGGGCTACCTCCGACTCAGAAACATCATCCAGCTTGAACATATCAGAAGCAGTTCTTTTCTTCTTGGACTTTCGGGTTGTCTTCTTGGTGGCTATGGCAGCGGCTCTAGCCTTGGTAGCTTGATGATCGTATTTTGCCTTCCAAAAATTAGATTTGGCATGCAGGCCAATAATAGGTTAAAAGCCATGAAAATACTTAAATACTGAAGGAAAAAGGGGGTCAAGGGGATTTACCTCTGGTGCCGGGTTAAGTTTGCAGAAAGGATTGAATCCAACTTTACTGCAGTCCTCGTATTTACTGTTGACGAGGGTGGTTGACATTTCAACAATGGCTTCTTGAGTCAGTTGCAGAGAGCTATGACGCAGAGGGTCATCTAGTCCTCCGGCATAGGTATACATCAAGGCAGAGTGGCGGCTCAGAGGGATGACCCGCCATGTGATCCAACAACGGATCAGATCAACTCCAGTTAGGCCGTTTCCTAATAAGGCTTGAATCCTTTTGATGGATGGGATAAGTTTCTTGCGTTCAGCGGCAGTAAGCTTGTCGGGGAGCACAAACTTAGAGTCAAGGCGCTCCGTGCGATAACCCGACATTGGTCTTTCATCCGCTGGCGACGTGTCTTTGCAATAAAACCAAGTTTGGTTCCAATCCTTGGGATGGCTTGGTAAGACTACTAAGGGAAAGACAGCACCCTGTCGGCGCTGAATCGAGATTCCACCAAGTTCCAAGCTGAGGCCGTTGGTGCATTCATTCTGGCGGTTCAAATAGAAGTACTCTCTGAAGAGTTCAACAGTAGGTTCTTCTTGAAGATAAACCTCACAAACAACTTGGAAATTTCAGATGTTGGATATGGAGTTGGGTCCAAGATCTTGTGGATGAAGCTTGAAAAAATGCAGAACATCTCTGAAGAACTTTGAGTTGGGTGCTGAAAAACCCTGGTTCATGTGATCAGTAAAGATGATGACTTCCCCGTCTTTGGGCTGAGGTCGTTCTTCGGCCGGGTCAGGAGCACGATAGGACATAATGTTCTTCTCCGGCAAGTATCCGATGGTGATAAAGTCCTACAAAGTGTCATCAGTGACTGTGGAAGGGACCCAGTTGTAGACTGTTGGTGCCTTTGACGGCATAATGAAAAAGGACAAGCTGGAAAGAAAGTAATTTGCTGGTTCAAATTAATTGGTGGAATTACAGGTTAAATGATTATAGTACAGATGAGTAATGGCGGCTTAAGTAAGGGCTCATGATATATAAAGGAAAAATGAGTCGACATGATAAGCCGCCATGGCTAAAGATATTCGAAGGTTTCCTGAGACAGAATGGACTAAGTACTGAGATAAACAAGTTTCACAAGCTGTTGCTATTATTTTGGATCAAGATGGTTCAAAAAAGAAAAATAAATCTAGACCTAAAAAAATAGCACAAAGAAGTTCATCAGTTCTAGGGAGGCCTTTGTACAAGAAAAAGGGATCTACTAGCATCTGAAATGGATGCAAAATAACTACCGCATGAGTTCCATACTTCTTTTAGATCAAAGAAGGATGCAGTGGAGAAACTACAAAGAATCTGCGATGAATAGCTAAGAACACAGAAGGAGCTCGCAAACCCTAATGCAGATCTAGGGTATGAGAAAGCAAGGACTTACGGACGCAGATATACTGCGGAGGATCGCCACCGTTTCTCTGGACAAACTCAGGTTGATGCAGTGGCCAAGGTTGAGGACGACGGTGAGCACAGCAGCAGCGGCGGAGTTCAAGCATTGAAAGTCGCGAGAGGAAGAAGATGATGGGAAAGAAGACCGGTCGCGGCTATTTATAAGGAAAGACTAATAAGTGAGCGCGAAAAATGAGGAGGCCGAAGCATGGTTATCCAGCTACCCAGGTGCCTCGATTTTCGGAAAGACATTAAAGATAAAGATCCGTTAAGAATGACGTGGTGGCGGGTTTTCGAAAAATCCGGAGATGACGTCATGGCGGATTACAAGGCTTTCGCAGCGGTAATAGATGGATTTTTTCTAAGTGTTGAAGATTGACAAGAACAGAGTTCAAATCAACCTGGGGCCTAATGTTGGGGATATGACTACCAGGCATGACCCGCCCAGGAGGGGCCGGGTCAATCACAATGGCGGGTTACTTAAAAGAAGCCCGAAGAGTATACAAAGTGACAGTTTATGATAAGGCTTGTAGTAGGCCCAAGCCCAGAGGCGGCTTAAGGCCTGTGAGTGTAAACCGTCATGTATGACTAAGACTTGTAAAGTAAGGCATGTAAAAGACATCACCGAGCCGGACACGTTGTATGAGCCGGCCGGGACTCTATAGGCCGCAGGGCGTCAACCCGTGTATATAAGAGGATGACCCGGCGGCGGCTTAGGGCAAGAAACAACAGATTGAGAGCCAAGCTAGCGTGTTTTCGCTCCTTGGTCATCGAAACCTAGCAATACCACATCAACTGGACTAGACTTTACCTTCACCGTAAGGGGCCGAACCAGTATAAACCTCTCGTGTCCTTTGTCCCAATTAACCCCTTTAAGCTTCCTAGTTGTGATGGCTCCATGACTAAGTCCTTTCACTAGGATATCTCCCGTGACAATTCCACTACAGGGTCCAAACGGAATGAAACCTTCAGGAGCGTGATTTTTGGAACAAATGTGATCCAGAGGACTTGGAGTGCACGTCAAGAAACATACGAGGAGTCCACGAGGCAGGGGGCGCGCCAACCCCCCGGGCACGCCCTCCCCCTCGTGGGCCCCTCGTGGCTCAGCCGACGTACTTCTTCCTCCTATATATGTTCACATACCCCGAAAACATCCAGGAGCACCACGAAACCCTATTTCCACCGCCGCAACCTTTTGTACCCAAGAGATCCCATCTTGGGGCCTTTTCCGGAGCTCCGCCGGAGGGGGCGTTGATCACGGAGGGCCTCTACATCAACCCCATGGCCCCTCCAATGATGTGTGAGTAGTTTACTTCAGACCTTCGGGTCCATAGTTATTAGCTAGATGGCTTCTTCTCTCTCTTTGGATCTCAATACAAAGTTCTCCTCAATCTTCTTGGATATCTATTCGATGTAACTCTTTTTGCAGTGTGTTTGTCGAGATCCGATGAATTGTGGGTTCATGATCAAGTCTATCTATGAACAATATTTGATTCTTCTCTGAAATCTTTTACGCATGATTGGTTATCTTTGCTAGTCTCTTCGAATTATCAGTTTGGTTTGGCCTACTAGATTGATCTTTCTTGCAATGGGAGAAGTGCTTAGCTTTGGGTTCAATTTTGCGGTGCCCGATCCCAGTCACAGAAAGGGAAACGACACGTATTGTATTGTTGCCATCGAGGATAAAAAATATGGGGTTTATATCATATTGCTTGAGTTTATCCCTCTACATCATGTCATCTTACCTAATGCGTTACTCTGTTCTTATGAACTTAATACTCTAGATGCATGCTAGATAGTGGTCGATGTGTGGAGTAATAGTAGTAGATGCAGGCAGGAGTCGGTCTACTTGTCACGGACGTGATGCCTATATACATGATCATGCCTAGATATTCTCATAATTATTCGCTTTTCTATCAATTGCTCGACAGTAATTCGTTCACCCACCATAATACTTATGCTATCTTGAGAGAAGCCACTAGTGAAACATATGGCCCCCGGGTATATCTTCCATCATATAAGTTTCCAATCTATTTTTACTTTGCAATCTTTACTTTCAATCTATATCATAAAAATACCAAAAATATTTATCTTATCATTATTATCTCTATCAGATCTCACTCTCGTAAGTGACCATGAAGGGATTGACAACCCCTTTATCGCGTTGGTTGCGAGGTTCTTATTTGTTTGTGTAGGTACGAGGGACTTGCGTGTGGCCTCCTACTGGATTGATACCTTGGTTCTCAAAAAATGAGGGAAATACTTACGCTACTTTGTTGCATCACCCTTGCCTCTTCAAGGGAAAACCAACACACTGCTCAAGAGGTAGCAGGAGTAGGACTCCCCATGGGGCGCACCATAGGAGGGCCGGCCCTCCCCCTCCTCCACTCCTTTATATATGGGGGAGGGAAACCCCATAGACACACAAGTTGATAATTGATCTCTTAGCCGTGTGCAGTGCCCCCTCCACCATAATCCACCTCGGTCATATCGTAGCGGTGCTTAGGTGAAGCCCTGTTCTGGTAGAATCATCATCACCGTCATCACACCGTCGTGCTGATGAAGCTCTCCCTCGACACTCTGCTGGATCGTGAATTCATGGGACGTTACCGAGCCAAACGTGTGCAGATCGTGAAGACGTACGACTACATCAACCACGTTGTCATAACGCTTCCGCTTACGGCCTACGAGGGTACGTGGACAACACTCTCCCCTCTCTCTACTATGTATCACCATGATCTTGGGTGTGTGTAGGAATTTTTTTGAAATTACTGTGTTCCCCAACACCCAGGCTATCAGAACAAGTCTCAGGCTCCGAGGACAGGTGGTCCTCCTCCACCTTTCCGTCCGCTTTTAGAGGTCAATTGTCACAGGTGTGGTTTGAAAGGGCATTACTCAAACAAGTGCACCCAGAAGCGCCTTCCGCCTCCTCCTCTGGTCAGATCAGCAAGTAATGCAGTTGTCAAGCATAATCCCAAGTCTACAAAGGTGAACAAGCTGATTGCAGCTCAAGCAGAGGTTTCCTCAGAAGTGATGATGGGTAATCTCCCACTTAATGATATTCATGCTAAAGTTTTATTTGATTCTGGTGCATCGCGTTCTTTCATTTCAAGACCTTCCGTTTGGAAGCTTGACTTGTTTTCACAAGTACTATCGAAGCCTTTGCGTGTCGTTTCTCTGGGTGTTTTGATGAGCTCTAATGTATTCGTTCCGGATGTCACCATCAAGATGGGCAATTATAAATTCCAGGCTTCCCCAATTATTCTCGGTGACTCTTATATTGATCTCATCCTCGGCATGGATTGGCTTTCTCAGCACAAGGCTTCTCTTGATTGTGCTGCCAGGGAGATTAAATTGATGCACCCTTCTGAGGATGTGATCATTTATGTTGCTCATGATGAAACCATTCTGTTGTTCTCCCTCAATGAGAAGGGCGAGTTAGACGCAATTTCTCAGATTCCAGTTGTTTGTGAGTATCAAGATGTCTTCCTAGAAGAGCTTCCGGGTATGCCTCCTCACCGGCCAGTCGAGTTCATTATTGATCTTGAGCCCGGTACAGAACCCGTTTGCAAGCGCCCCTACAAGCTTGGGCCAAAAGAGCTGAAAGAATTGAAGAAACAGCTCGATGAACAAGAGTGTCTGGGTCTGATTAGACCAAGTTCATCTCCATGGGGTTGTGCTATTATTTTGTCCAGAAGAAGGATGGCACAGACCGACGTTGCGTCCATTACCTCCCATTGAACAAGAAGACAATCAAGAATAAGTACCCACTTCCCAACATCAATGAGCTATTCAAGCAACTCAAAGGTGCAAAGGTGTTTTCCAAGCTTGACCTCCGTATGGGTTATCATCAGATTCGCATTCGTGAAGAAGATATCCCTAAGTCAGCATTCAGAACAAGCTTTGGTTCTTATGAATATACTGTCATGTCTTTCAGGCTTGCAAATGCCCCTCCAACATTCTCTCGCATGATGAACTTCATCTTCAACCCCTACACCAATGAATTCGTCCTAGTGTATCTCGATGATATCTTGGTCTTCTCCAAGAATAAGAAGGATCATGCCAAACATTTGCGATTGGTGCTCTACAAGCTCAGGAGTATCAGTTCTATGCAAAGTTCTCTAAATGTGAGTTTTGGCTTGATGAAGTTCTTTACCTTGGCCACATCATCTCCGCCAAGGGCATTTCTGTTAATCTGGAGAAGGTTTCTGCAATTGTGAATTGGGAGCCTCCTCAGAATGTCAAGCAGCTCCGCAGTTTCCTTGGGCTTGCAAGCTATTGCCGAAGATTTGTTGAGAATGTCTCAAAGATTGCTAAGACTCTATCCAACCTCCTCTAAAAGCATGTCAAGTATTCCTGGACTCCTGAGTGTGACGTTGCTTTCAACACTCTCAAAGAGAAACTCATCTCAGCTCATGTCCTAACTCCTCTTGATGAGTCCAAGCCATTCTAAGTTTTCTGTGATGCCTCATTGCAAGGTCTTGGCAGTGTGTTAATGCAAGAGAAGAAAGTTGTGGCCTATACTGAAGGAAATATGCCCTAGAGGCAATACTAAAGTTATATTTATTTCTTTATATCATGATAAATGTTTATTATTCATGCTAGAATTGTATTAACCGGAAACTTAGTACATGTGTGAATACATACACAAACAGAGTGTCACTAGTATGCCTCTACTTGACTAGCTCGTTGAATCAAAGATGGTTAAGTTTCTTAACCATAGACATGAGTTGTCATTTGATTAACGGGATCACATCATTAGAGAATGATGTGATTGACTTGACCCATTCCGTTAGCTTAGCATTTGATCGTTTAGTTTGTTGCTATTGCTTTCTTCATGACTTATACATGTCCCTATGACTATGAGATTATGCACGAACACTGGAGGAACACTTTGTGTGCTACTAAATGTCACAACGTAACTGAGTGGTTATAAAGGTGCTCTACAGGTGTCTCTGATGGTACTTGTTGAGTTGGCATAGATCGAGATTAGGATTTGTCACTCCAATTGTCGGAGAGGTATCTCTAGGCCCTCTCGGTAATGCACATCACTATAAGCCTTGCAAGCAATGTGACTAATGAGTTAGTTGCGGGATGATGCATGCTACCTCTTGAGCAATGCGTTGGTTTTCCGTTGAAGAGGAAAGGGTGATGCAGTAAAGCAGCGTAAGTATTTCCCTCAGTTTTTGAGAACCAAGGTATCAATCCAGTAGGAGATCACGCTCAAGTCCCACGCACCTACACAAACAAATAAAAACCTCGCAACCAACGCAATAAAGGGGTTGTCAAGCCCTTCTCGGTCACTTACGAGAGTGAGATCTGATAGATATGATAAGATAATATTTTTGGTATTTTTATGATAAAGAGAAATAAGAATGCAAAGTAAAATAAACGGCAAAGGAAATAACAAAGTATTGGAAGATTAATATGATGAAAGATAGACCCGGGAGCCATAGGTTTCATTAGTGGCTTCTCTCAAGAGCATAAGTATTACGGTGGGTAAACAAATTACTGTCGAGCAATTGATAGAATTGAGCATAGTTATGAGAATATCTAGGTATGATCATGTATATAGGCATCACATCCAAGACAAGTAGATCGAAACGATTCTGCATCTACTACTATTACTCCACACATCGACCACTATCCATCATGCATCTAGAGTATTAAGTTCAAGAGAACAGAGTAATGCTTTAAGGAAGATGACATGATGTAGAGGGATAAACTCATGCAATATGATATAAACCCCATCTTTTTATCCTCAATGGCAACAATACAATACATATCGGTTCCCTTTCTGTCACTGGGATCGAACACCGCAAGATTGAACCGAAAGCTAAGCACTTCTCCCATTGCAAGAAAGATCAATCTAGTAGGCCAAACCAAACTGATAATTCGAGGAGACTTGCAAAGATAAACCAATCACACATAAAAGAATTCAGAGGAGAATCAAATATTGTTCATAGATAATCTGGATCATAAACCCACAATTCATCGGATCTCGACAAACACACCACAAAATAAGATTACATCGAATAGATCTCCAAGAATATCGAGGAGAACTTTGTATTGAGATCCAAAGAGAGAGAAGAAGTCATCTAGCTAATAACTATGGACCCGTAGGTCTGAAGTAAACTACTCACATATCCCCGAAGAGGCCATGGAGTTGATGTAGAGGCCCTCCATGATCAATGCCCCCTCCGGCGGAGCTCCAGAAAAGGCCCCGAGATGGGATCTCTCGAGTACAGAAGGTTGCGGCAGTGGAATTAGGTTTTCATGGTGCTCCTGGATGTTTGGGGGGTACGTGGATATATATAGGAGGAAGAAGTACGTCGGTGGAGCAACGGAGGGCCCACGAGGGTGGAGGGCGCGCCCAGGGGGGTAGGCGCGCCCCCTGCCTCGTGCCTTCCTCCCTTGTTTCTTGACGGCCACTCCAAGTCTCCTGGATCACGTTTGTTGAGAAAATCACGATCCTGAAGGTTTCATTCCGTTTGGACTCTGTTTGATATTCCTTTTCTTCGAAACCCTAAAATAGGCAAAAAAACAACAATTTGGGTTGGGCCTCCGGTTAGTAGGTTAGTCCCAAAAATGATATAAAAGTGTAAAATAAAGCCCATTAACATCCAAAATAGATAATATAATAGCATGGAGCAATCAAAAATTATAGATACTTTGGAGACGTATCAAGCATCCCCAAGCTTAATTCCTGCTCGTCCTCAAGTAGGTAAATGATAAAAGAAGAATTTTTGATGTGGAATGCTTTCTAACATATTTCTCAATGTAATTTTTCTTTATTGTGGCATGAATGTTCAGATTTGAAAGATTCAATATAAAAGTTTAATATTGACATAAAAATAATAATACTTCAAGCATACTAACTAAGCAATCATGTCTTCTCAAAATAACATGGCCAAAGAAACTTATCCCTACAAAATCATATAGTCTGGCTATGCTCTATCTTCACCACACAAAATATTTAAATCATGCACAACCCCGATGACAAGCCAAGCAATTGTTTCATACTTTTGATGTTCTCAAACTTTTTCAATCTTCATGCAATACATGAGCGTGAGCCATGGATATAGCACTATATGGTGGAATAGAATGGTGGTTGTGGAGAAGACAAAAAAGGGGAACATAGTCTCACATCAACTAGGCGTATCAACGGGCTATGGAGATGCCCATTAATAGATATCAATGTGAGTGAGTAGGGATTGCCATGCAATGGATGCACTAGAGCTATAAGTATATGAAAGCTCAACAAAACAAACTAAGTGGGTGTGCATCCAACTTGCTTGCTCATGAAGACCTAGGGCATTTTGAGGAAGCCCATCATTGGAATATACAAGCCAAGTTCTATAAAGAAAAATTCCCACTAGTATATGAAAGTGATATCATAGGAGACTATCTATATGAAGAACATGGTGCTACTTTGAAGCACAAGTGTGGAAAAAGGATAGTAACATTGTCCCTTCTCTCTTTTTCTCTCATTTTAATTTTTATTTGGGCCTTCTTTCTTTTCTTTTTTTGGCCTCTTTTCTCTCTCTTTTTTTCGTCCGGAGTCTCATCCCGACTTGTGGGGGAATCATAGTCTCCACCATCCTTTCCTCACTTGGGACAATGCTCTAATAATGATGATCATCACACTTTATTTACTTACAACTCAAAAATTACAAATCAATACTTACAACAAAATATGACTCTATGTGAATGCCTCCGGCGGTGTACTGGGATGTGCAATGATGCATGAGTGACATGTATGAAAGAATTATGAACGATGGCTTTGCCACAAATACGATGTCAACTACATGATCATGCAAGAAATATGACAATGATGAAGCGTGTCATAATAACGGAGCGATGGAAAGTTGCATGGCAATATATCTCGGAATGGCTATGGAAATGCCATAATCATGACAATGATGGTGGCTATTTTGAGGAAGGTATATGGTGGGTTTATGGTACCGACAAAAGTTGCGCGATACTAGAGAGGCTAGCAATGGTGGAAGGGTGAGAGTGCGTATAATCCATGGACTCAACATTAGTCATAAAGAACTCACATACTTATTGCAAAAATCTATTAGTTATCGAAACAAAGTATTACACGCATGCTCCTAGGGGGATAGATTGGTAGGAAAAGACCATCGCTCGTCGTCGACCGCCACTCATAAGGAAGACAATCAATAAATAAATCATGCTCCGACTTCATCACATAACGGTTCACCATACGTGCATGCTACGGGAATCACAAACTTCAACGCAAGTATTTCTCGTATTCTCAACTACTCAACTAGCATGACTCTAATATCACCATCTCCATATCTCAAAACGATTATCAAGTATCAAACTTCTCATAGTATTCAATGCACTTATATGAAAGTTTTTATTATTGCCATGTTGTTCTAAAGGACTCTCAAAATAATATAAGTGAAGCATGAGAGAACAATAGTTTCTATAAAATAAATCCACCATCGTGCTCTAAAAGATATAAGTAAAGAACTAGAGCGAAAACTATATAGCTCAAAAGATATAAGTGAAGAACATAGAGTATTCTAATAAATTTCAAATCATTTGAGTCTCTCTCAAAAGGTGTGTACATCAAGGATGATTGTGGTAAACTAAAAAGCAAAGACTCAAATCATACAAGACGCTCCAAGCGAAACACATATCTGATAACCCACAAGTATAGGGGATCGCAATAGTTTTCGATAAGTAAGAGTGTCGAACCCAACAAGGAGCTAAAGGTAGAACAAATATTCCCTCAAGTTCTATCGACCACCGATACAACTCTACAGACGCTTGACGTTCGCTTTACCTAGAACAAGTATGAAACTAGAAGTACTTTGTAGGTGTTGTTGGATAGGTTTGCAAGATAATAAAGAGTACGTAAATAAAAAGTAGGGGTTGTTTAGATAAAGAAACAATAAAGTAAATATAGCGAGTATAGAAAAGTGGTGGTAGGAGTTGCGAAATTGTCCCTAAGCAATTGACTACTTTACTAGACCGATAGCAAGTATTATGTGGGAGAGGCCACTGCTAGCATGTCATCCCTGACTTGGAATTCTATGCACTTATGATTGGAACTATTAGCAAGCATCCGCAACTACTAATGTTCATTAAGGTAAAACCCAACAATAGCATTAAGATATATTGGTCCCCCTTCAATCCCGTATGCATCAATTTCTATGCTAGGTTGAAGCTTTTGTCACCCTTGCCCTCCAATACACAGTCCTATCAACATACAACAAACCCTAGGGTGTGATCCATGCGCACAATCATATGATGGACACCAAAGGATAGCAACATAACCACAAGCAAATTAAATCAATCATAGCAATTCATCAACCACCGATAGGACAACGAAAATCTACTCAGACATCATAGGATGGCAACACATCATTGGATAATAATATGAAGCATAAAGCACCATGTTCAAGTAGAGGGTACAGTGGGTTGAGGGAGAGTGGACCGCTGTAGATAGAGGGGGAAGGTGATGGAGATGTTGGTGAAGATGGCGGAGGTGTTGCTGTAGATCGCGGTGATGATGATGGCCCCCGGTGGCACTCCGGTGCCACCGGAAGCAAGGGGGAGAGAGCCCCCTCCTCCTTCTTCTTCTTCCTTGACCTCCTCCCTAGATGGGAGAATGGTTTCCCATCTGGTCCATGGCCTCCATGGCACGGGATGGGCGAGAGCCCCTCCGAGATTGGATCTGTCTCTCTGTCTCTCTATGTTTCCGCGTTCTCAGATTCTTCCCTATCACCGTTTCTTATATTCCCGGAGATGCGTAACTCCGATTGGGCTGAAATTTTAACACAATCTCTATCCGGAAATTAGCTTTCTTTCAGCGAAAGAAGGGCACCAACCGCCTTACGGGTGGCCCACGAGGGTCAGGGGCGTGCCCCCCTGCCTCGTGGCCACCTCGGGCACCGTCTCGCGTGGATTTTTCTTCCCAAAAATCATATATATTCCAAAAAAAACTCCGTCAGTTTTTATCCCGTTTGGACTCTGTTTGATATGGATTTTCTACGAAACAAAAAACATGCAACAAACAGGAACTAGCACTGGGCACTGGATCAATATGTTAGTCCCAAAAATAGTATAAAAAGTTGCCAAAAGTATATGAAAGTTCAATAATATTGGCATGGAACAATCAAAAATTATAGATACGACGGAGACGTATCAGCATCCCCAAGCTTAATTCCTACTCGTCCTCGAGTAGGTAAATGATAAAAAAGATAATTTTTGATGCAGAATGCTACCTAGCATAATCTTGATCATGTAATCTAATCATGGCATGAATATTAAGATACGAGTGATTCAAAGCAATCATGTCTTTTCAAAATAACAAGGCCAAAGAAAGTTATCCCTACAAAATCATATAGTCTGGCTATGCTCCATCTTCACCACACTAAATACTCACATCATGCACAACCCCAATGACAAGCCAAGCAATTGTTTCATACTTTTGACGTTCTCAAACCTTTTCAACTTTCACACAATACATGAGCGTGAGCCATGGACATAGCACTATAGGTGGAATAGAATGGTGGTTGTGGAGAAGACAAAAAGGAGAAGATAGTCTCACATCAACTAGGCGTATCAACGGGCTATGTAGATGCCCATCAATAGATATCAATGTGAGTGAAGAGGGATTGCCATGCAACGGATGCACTAGAGCTATAAGTATATGAAAGCTCAAACTGAAACTAAGTGGGTGTGCATCCAACTTTCTTGCTCATGAAGACCTAGGGCATTTGAGGAAGCCCATCGTTGGAATATACAAGCCAAGTTATATAATGAAAATTCCAACTAGTATATGAAAGTGATAACTCAAGAGACTCTCTATATGAAGAACATGGTGCTACTCTGAAGCACAAGTGTGGTAAAAGGATAGTAACATTGCCCCTTCTCTCTTTTTCTCTCATTTTTTGTTTTGTTTTCTTTTTGTTTTCTTTTTTTGTAGGCTTCTTTGGCCTCTTTTTTTTTGTGGGGCTTCTTTGGCCACTTTTATTTTGATAACCTCACATGGGACAATGTTCTAATAATGATGATCATCACACTTTTATTTACTTACAACTCAATATTACAACTCGATCTAGAACAAAGATATGACTCTATATGAATGCCTCCGGTGGTGTACCGGGATGTGCAACGATCTAGTGTAGCAATGACATCAAAAAATGGACAAGCCATGAAAACATCATGCTAGCTATCTTACGATCATGCAAAGCAATATGACGATAAATGCTCAAGTCATGTATATGATGGAAGTTGCATGGCAATATATCTCGGAATGGCTATGGAAATGCCATAATAGGTAGGTATGGTGGCTGTTTTGAGGAAGGTATATATGGTGGGTTTATGGTACCGGCGAAAGTTGCGCGGTACTAGAGAGGCTAGCAATGGTGGAAGGGTGAGAGTGCGTATAATCCATGGACTCAACATTAGTCATAAAGAACTCACATACTTATTGCAAAAATCTATTAGTCATCGAAAAAAATTACTACGGACATGCTCCTAGGGGGATAGATTGGTAGGAAAATACCATCGCTCGTCCCCGACCGCCACTCATAAGGAAGACAGTCAATAAATACCTCATGCTCCAACTTCGTTACATAACGGTTCACCATACGTGCATGCTACGGGAATCACAAACCTCAACTCAAGTATTTCTACAGTTCACAACCACCCACTAGCATGACTCTAATATCACCATCTTTATATCGCAAAACTATTGCAAGGAATCAAACATATCATATTCAGTGATCTACAAGTTTTATGTAGGATTTTATGACTAACCATGTGAGCCAATTCCTGTTATCTCTCTAAATAGATATAAGTGAAGCAAGAGAGTTTAATTCTTTCTACAAAAGATATGCCTATGCTCTAACAAATATAAGTGAAGCAAAAGAGCATTCTACAAATGGTGGTTGTCTATGTAAAGAGAAACAAGCAATCCAAACTTCAAATGATATAAGTGAAGCACATGAAGCATTCTATAAAGCCATACTCAAAAGATATAAGTGAAGTGCAAAGAGCATTCTATAAATCAACCAAGGACTATCTCATACCAGCATGGTGCATAAAATAAAAATGAAAACTAAATACAAAAGACGCTCCAAGATTGCACATATCGCATGAACGAAACGAATCCGAAAACATACCGATACTTGTTGAAGAAAGAGGGGATGCCTTCCTGGGCATCCCCAAGCTTAGACGCTTGAGTCTCCTTGAATATTTACTTGGGGTGCCTCAGGCATCCCCAAGCTTGAGCTCTTGCCTCTCTTCCTTCTTCTCACACCGAGACCTTCTCGATCATCAAACACTTCATCCACACAAAACTTCAACAGAAAACTCGGTAAGATCTGTTAGTATAATAAAGCAAATCACTACTCTAAGTACTGTTTCAAACCAATTTATATTTTGTTTTTGCATTGTGTATACTGTAATATAACTTTTTCATGGCTTAATCCACTGATATAAATTGACAGTTTCATCAAAACAAGCAAACTATGCATCAAAAACAGAATCTGTCTAAAACAGAACAGTCTGTAATAATTTGAACATTCACCATACTTCTGATACTTGAAAATTTCTACAAAAATTAGGAAAAATAAACAATTTTTATAGGAAGACAGTTCAAAAAGAATCAGAACCATTTGACGTTCCAGCTAAAAATGTAAAATCGCGCACTACAGCCAAAGTTTCTGTCCTGCACTGTACAAACCATCAAGCAAATGTAAACATCCTAAAGGCAAACCTTGACACATTATATTATTTCTAAATTTTATAAAAGCACATAACAGAAATAAATGAATCTCTAAAACTTCCAGGTTGTCTCCTTGGCAACGCTTTCTCTAAAGCCATTAAGCTAGGCATATAGTGCTCAAGTAGTGAATCCACCCGGATCCCAAGGTATATCAAAGACAATTTGAATTAACAATGATTTATAATTTAGTGGTGAGCACAAGGTAACATATATCATGTAATGACGAAGTCTAACTCTCTTCCTATGCATAGGCATGTCATAAAAGAACAATTCATGCACACAAAGTAAAGGCCAATGCATAGTATAAACAGTTTCTTGCAATTTTATCATATTGGAAATATAGAGAGGTGGAGATATAGTTCCTCTCTCATAATAATTGCAAGTAGGAGCAGCAAGCACATGCATATTATATTCATCAAAATCATCATGTGTAGCGGTAATAGGCAACCCATCAATATATTCCTTAATAAGAGCAAACTTCTCCGATATAGTGTAGTTTGGAGAATTCAAAAGGATAATAGGACTATCATGTGTGGGTGCAATAGCAACAATTTCATGTTTAACATAAGGAACTATAGCAAGTTCATCTCCATAAGCATAATTCATATTGGCATCTTGGCCACAAGCATAGCAAGCGTCATCAAAAAGGGATATTTCAAGAGAATCAACGGGATCATAGCAATTATCATAGCATTCATCCTTCGATAAGTACGAAGGGGAATTAAACAATGTATGAGTTGAAGAGTTACTCTCATTAGAAGTTGAGCACGGGTAGCTAATCCGCTCTTCCTCCTTTTGTTCTTCGCTCTCCTCCTCATCTTTTTCATCCAATGAGCTCACAGTTTCATCAATTTCTTCTTTCATAGACTCCTGCAAAATATTAGTCTCTTCTTGGACAGCGGAGTAGTACTCAATATATGGTTCAACATAGGCATTAGAAGCATAATTATCATAGCAATATTTAAGTATGGCAAAATTTTCAGATTTGTAAAGAGTAGCATCATACTTTTCAATCAAAGAAGCAATTTCATAAGCACCCTTAAAAGCAACAAATTCTTCAATTTGTTGAACATCATAGTAACTATAAACACCCTTAGCATACGAAGATATGATTCCATTATCACTAAACAAGCATTGGTAGGGAAAGTGTTTCTTAGGGTCTTCAGAACAACAAGTATAATCATATATTTCACATAAATTCCAATCATAGCATTGCAAACGATGAATTTGATCCAGTAAAGTTTTCCCTTTTTCAGATATTCGGTGTCGCACATAATAAGCATGCTCATCTAAAGATTTGCCCTCAACTAAGCTAGTTGGGGTTTCAGCACGAGCACATAGGGATCGAAGATGATCCAAGTAATAAGCTTCAACAGTGTGATAGATTTTGAGTGGTTCTTCAACCATTGGTTTAGTAGGTACAACTAATTTTTTTGGTATTTTGCGTTTCCTACCCATAGCTAAAGATAGAAAACAACTAAGATCAACAAATAAAAATTACTTAGTGATAAAGCAAACAAGCACACACGAGAATATTCACCCCACGCTATTGCTCCCCGGCAACGGCGCCAGAAAAAGGTCTTGATAACCCACAAGTATAGGGGATCGCAACAGTTTTCGATAAGTAAGAGTGTCGAACCCAACGGGGAGCTAAAGATAGAACAAATATTCCCTCAAGTTCTATCGACCACCGATACAACTCTACGGACGCTTGACATTCGCTTTACCTAGAAAAAATATGAAACTAGAAGTACTTTGTAGGTGTTGTTGGATAGGTTTGCAAGATAATAAAGAGTACGTAAATAAAAAGTAGGGGCTGTTTAGATAAAGAAACAATAAAGTAAATATAGCGAGTGTGGAAAAGTGGTGGTAGGAGTTGCGAAATTGTCCCTAAGCAATTGACTACTTTACTAGACAGATAGCAAGTATTATGTGGGAGAGGCCACTGCTAGCATGTCATCCCTGACTTGGAATTCTATGCACTTATGATTGGAACTATTAGCAAGCATCCGAAACTACTAATGTTCATTAAGGTAAAACCCAACCATAGCATTAAGATATATTGGCCCCCCTTCAATCCCGTATGCATCAACTTCTATGCTAGGTTGAAGCTTCTGTCACTCTTGCCCTCCAATACATAGTCCTATCAACATACAACTAACCCTAGGGTGTGATCCACGCGCGCAATCATATGATGGGCACCAAAGGACAGCAACATAACCACAAGCAAATTAAATCAATCATAGCAATTCATCAACCACCGACAGGACAACGAAAATCTACTCAGACATCATAGGATGGCAACACATCATTGGATAATAATATGAAGCATAAAGCACCATGTTCAAGTAGAGGGTACAGCGGGTTGCGGGAGAGTGGACCACTGTAGACAGAGGGGGGAAGGTGATGGAGATGTTGGTGAAGATGGCGGAGGTGTTGGTGTAGATCGCGGTGATGATGATGGCCCCCGGTGGCACTCCGGTGCCACCGGAAGCGAGGGGGAGAGAGCCCCTCCTTCTTCTTCTTCTTTGACCTCCTCCCTAGATGGGAGAAGGGTTTCCCCTCTGGTCCATGGCCTCCATGGCACGGGAGGGGCGAGAGCCCCTCCGAGATTGGATCTGTCTCTCTGTCTCTCTCTGTTTCTGCGTTCTCACATTCTTCCCTTTCACCGTTTCTTATATTCCCGGAGATCCGTAACTCCGATTGGGCTAAAATTTTAACACGATCTCTATCCGGAAATTAGCTTTCTTGCGGCGAAAGAAGCGCACCAACCGCCTTACGGGTGGCCTACGAGGGCCAGGGGCACGCCTAGGGGGCAGGCCCGCCCCCTGCCTCGTGGCCACCTCGGGCACCGTCTCGCGTGGATTTTTCTTCCCAAAAATCATATATATTCCAAAAAAATCTCCATCAGTTTTTATCCCGTTTGGACTCCGTTTGATATGGATATTCTGTGAAACAAAAAACATGCAACAAACAGGAACTGGCACTGGGCACTGGATCAATATGTTAGTCCCAAAAATAGTATAAAAAGTTGCCAAAAGTATATGAAAGTTCAATAATATTGGAATGGAATAATCAAAAATTATAGATACGACGGAGACGTATCAATATCATGCGGAGAATAAAAATATAGCTCCAAGTAAAGTTACCGATAGACGAAGACGAAAGAGGGGATGCCTTCCGGGGCATCACCAAGATTAGGCTTTTTGGTGTCCTTGAATTTTACCTTGGGTTGGCATGGGAATCCCCAAGCTTAGGCTCTTGCCACTCCTTGTTCCATAATTCATCAAATCTTTACCCAAAACTTGAAAACTTCACAAAACAAAACTCAAAATAGAAAATCTCGTGAGCTCCGTTAGCGAAAGAAAACAAAACACCACATCAAGATACTGTAATGAACTCATTATTTATTTATATTGGTGTTAAACCTACTTTATTCCAACTTCTCTATGGTTTATAAACTCTTTTACTAGCCATAGATTCATCAAAATAAGCAAACAACACAAGAAAAAAACAGAATCTGTCAAAAACAGAATAGTCTGTAGTAATCTGTAGCTAACGCAAGTTATGGAACCCCAAAAATTCTAAAATAAATTAATGGACGTGAGGAATTTATCTATTAATTATCTGCAAAAATAATTAACTAAATAGAACCTTCCAAATAAAAATGGCAGCAATTCTCGTGAGCGCTAAAGTTTCTATTTTTTACAGCAAGATCAAAAAGACTTTCCCCAAGTCTTCCCAACGGTTCTACTTGGCACAAACACTAATTAAACACAAAAAACACAACGAAAACAGAGGCTAGATAAATTATTTATTACTAAACAGGAGCAAAAATCAAGGAATAAAAATAAAATTGGGTTGCCTCACAACAAGCGCTATTGTTTAATGCCCCTAGCTAGGCATAAAAGCGAAGATAGATCTAGGTATTGCCATCTTTGGTTTTAGGGAAGAAAAGAGCAAAATTATTATCTATGGCATTAATATTTCTATTTTTATAAAGCACATGGTTGTTAATGGTAGAAGAAAGATTAAGCATTTTACAGAAATTTGCATCTAAGCTAGCTTTCATCTCTTTGATAGATTCGTTTTGGTAGGAGAGCAAAAGAGATGTGGATTCAACCCTCTCATTCATGGGGTGCCCAAATATGGTTTTCAACTTTTCATAAGTATCTATGGCGTCCCCTTCAAGAAAACCTTCTTCAAAAATAGAATCTAGGACATGCTTAAACGAACAAGGTAGGGCAACATAAAAGCTCTTTAAGTAAATTTCAATTTGGTATTGGGGCACATAGCTGGCCCGGATCCTTAATATTCTATCCCAAGCATCTTTCAAAGATTCATCGAGTAAATAATGAAAAATTCTGGAATCATCTTCGTCAAAATTATTAAGATTCTCATTGATAACTTTGATAGGTCTTTCTATAGCATCATTTTTATGAGTTTAGAGAGAATAGAAGGATTGTCAAAAGTACTAAAACTAGGGAGAGAAACCCCAACCCTTTTTGATTCCGACATGGCGAAAGAAAGGAGAGCGGAAAAGAGATGGCGAATAAAATGGCAGGGTGAAGTGGGGGAGAGGAAAACGAGAGGCAAATGGCAAATAATGTAATGCGAGGGATAAGAGTTTGTGATGGGTACTTGGTATTTTTTGACTTGGTAATGGCGCCAGAAATGACTCATTGTGGGAGTCAAATATTGACTTGACTTGGCGCAAATCTCACCGGCAACGGCGCCAGAAATCCTTCTTGCTACCTCTTGAGCACTGCGTTGGTTTTCCCTTGAAGAGGAAAGGGTGATGCAGTGAAGCAGCGTAAGTATTTCCCTCAGTTTTTGAGAACCAAGGTATCAATCCAGTAGGAGATCACGCTCAAGTCCCACGCACCTACACAAACAAATAAGAACCTCGCAACCAACGCGATAAAGGGGTTGTCAAGCCCTTCTCGGTCACTTACGAGAGTGAGATTTGATAGATATGATAAGATAATATTTTTGGTATTTTTATGATAAAGAGAAATAAAGATGCAAAGTAAAATAAACGGCAAAGGAAATAACTAAGTATTGGAAGATTAATATGATGAAAGATAGACCCGGGGGCCATAGGTTTCAGTAGTGGCTTCTCTCAAGAGCATAAGTATTACGGTGGGTAAACAAATTACTGTTGAGCAATTGATAGAATTGAGCATAGTTATGAGAATATCTAGGTATGATCATGTATATAGGCATCACGTCCGAGACAAGTAGACCGAAACGATTCTGCATCTACTACTATTACTCCACACATCGACCACTATCCAGCATGCATCTAGAGTATTAAGTTCAAGAGAACAGAGTAATGCTTTAAGGAAGATGACATGATGTAGAGGGATAAACTCATGTAATATGATATAAACCCCATCTTTTTATCCTCGATGGCAACAATATAATACGTATCGGTTCCGTTTCTGTCATTGGGATCGAACGCCGCTAGATTGAACCCAAAGCTAAGCACTTCTCCCATTGCAAGAAAGATCAATCTAGTAGGCCAAACCAAACTGATAATTTGAAGAGACTTGCAAAGATAAAACAATCATACATAAAAGAATTCAGAGGAGAATCAAATATTGTTCATAGATAATATGGATCATAAACCCACAATTCATCGGATCTCGACAAACACACCGCAAAAGAAGATTACATCGAATAGATCTCCAAGAAAATCGAGGAGAACTTTGTATTGAGATCCAAAGAGAGAGAAGAAGCCATCTAGCTAATAACTATGGACCCGTAGGTCTTAAGTAAACTACTCACACATCACCGAAGAGGCCATGGAGTTGATGTAGAGGCCCTCCATGATCAATGCCCCCTCCGGCGGAGCTCCGGAAAAGGCCCCGAGATGGGATCTCTCGAGTACAGAAGGTTGCGGCGGTGGAATTAGGTTTTTGTGGTGCTCCTGGATGTTTGGGGGTACGTGGATATATATAGGAGGAAGAAGTACGTCGGTGGAGCAACGGAGGGCCCACGAGGGTGGAGGGCGCGCCCAGGGAGGGTAGGCGCGCCCCCTGCATTATGCCTTCCTCCCTTGTTTCTTGATGGCCACTCCAAGTCTCCTGGATCACGTTTGTTGAGAAAATCACGTTCCCAAAGGTTTCATTCCGTTTGGACTCCGTTTGATATTCCTTTTCTTTGAAACCATAAAATAGGCAAAAAAACAGCAATTTAGGTTGGGCCTCTGGTTAGTAGGTTAGTCCCAAAAATGATATAAAAGTATAAAATAAAGCCCATTAACATCCAAAATAGATAATATAATAGCATGGAGCAATCAAAAATTATAGATACGTTGGAGACGTATCAATGCATTACGGAACGAGTAAAGAGACTTGTCGGTAATGAGATTGAACTAGGTATTGAGATACCGATGAATCTCGGGCAAGTAACATACCGATGAAAAAGGGAACATGATACGTCTCCGTCATATCTATAATTTTTGATTGTTCCATGCCAATATTCTACAACTTTCATATACTTTTGGCAACTTTTTATACTATTTTTGGGACTAACATATTGATCCAGTGCCCAGTGCCAGTTCCTGTTTGTTGCATGTTTTTTGTTTCGTAGAAAATCCATATCAAACGGAGTCCAAACGGGATAAAAACGGATAGAGATTTTTTTGGAATATATGTGATTGTTGTTAAGTTAAATCATCGCAAGATGATGCTCGAGGGGCCCACGATGCAGGGGGCGCGCCCCAGGGGGCAGGCGCGCCCCTGACCCTCGTGGCCACCCCGTAAGGCGGTTGGTGCCCTTCTTTCGCTGCAAGAAAGCTAATATGCGGATAGAGATCGTGTTAAAATTTCAGCCCAATCGGAGTTACGGATCTCCGGGAATATAAGAAACGGTGAAAGGGAAGAATCTGAGAACGTAGAAACAAAGAGAGACAGAGAGACAGATCCAATCTCGGAGGGGCTCTCGCCCCTCCCATGCCATGGAGACCAAGGAATAGAGGGGAAACCCTTCTCCCATCTAGGGGGGAGTTCAAGGAAGAAGAAGAAGAAGGGGGGCCCTCTCCCCCTCGCTTTCGGTGGCACCGGAGTGCCACCGGGGGCCATCATCATCACTGCAATCTTCACCAACAACTTCACCGCCATCATTAGCAACTCTTCCCCCCTCTATGTAGCGGTGTAACCTCTCTCTTACCTACTGTAATCTCTAATTAAACATGGTTCTCAATGCTATATATTATTTCCCAATGATGTATGGCTATCCTATGATGTTTGAGTAGATCTGTTTTGTCCTATGGGCTATTTGATGATAAAGATTGGTTTGAGTTGCATATTTTATTATTGGTGCTGTCCTATGGTGCTCTCTGTGTCACGCAAGCATGAGGGATCCCCGATGTAGGGTGTCGCAATACGTTCATGATTCGCTTATAGTGGGTTGCATGAGTGACTAAAACACAAACCCGAGTAAGGGGGCGTATGGGATAAAGAGGACTTGATGCTTTAATGTTATGGTTGGGTTTTACCTTAATGATCTTTAGTAGTTGCGGATGCTTGCTAGAGTTCCAATCATAAGTGCATATGGTCCAAGTAGAGAAAGTATGTTAGCTTATGCCTCTCCCTTATATAAAATTGCAATAATGATTACCGATCTAGTTATCGATCTAG
The DNA here is from genome assembly GCF_018294505.1 of Triticum aestivum. Classification (NCBI taxonomy): domain Eukaryota; kingdom Viridiplantae; phylum Streptophyta; class Magnoliopsida; order Poales; family Poaceae; genus Triticum; species Triticum aestivum. The sequence goes on along the minus strand of NC_057809.1, from coordinate 224,593,655 downwards.
TTATATACGGGGGCAGGGGGCACCCCATGGAGACACAAGTTGATAAGTTGATCTTTTAGCCGTGTGCGGTGCCCCCCTCCACCATAATCCACCTCGGTCATATCGTAGCGGTGCTTAGGCGAAGCCCTGCGTCGGTAGCATCATCATCACCATCATTATGCCGTCGTGCTGACGGAACTCTCCCTCGAAGCTCTGCTGGATCGGACTTCGTGGGACATCACCGAGCTGAACGTGTGCTGAACTCGGAGGTGCCGTACGTTCAGTACTTGGAACAGTCAGATCGTGAAGACGTACGCCTACTTCAACCGCGTTCTCATAACGCTTCCACTTACGGTCTACGAGGGTACATGGACAATACTCCCCCCTCTTGTTGCTATGCATCACCATGATATTGCGTGTGCGTAGGATTTTTTTTGAAATTACTATGTTCCCCAACATTGGCATCCGAGCCAGGTTTATGCGTAGATATTATATGCACGAGTAGAACACAAAGGAGTTGTGGGTGTGGGTATATACATATTGCTTGTCGTCACTAGTTGATTCTTGATTCAACAGTATTGTTGGATGAAGCGGCTCAGACCGATATTACGCATACGCTTACGTGAGACTGGTTCTACCTACGTGCTTCGCAAATATGTGGCTAGTGGGTGTATGTTCCTCCAACTTTAGTTGAATCGTATTCAATGAACATGGTTCTTTCTGAAGATCAAAAAGCAATCACTATACTACGTTGTGGTTTTTGATGCGTAGGTAAGAACGGTTCTTGCTCAGCCCGTAGCAGCCACGTAAACTTGCAACAACAAAGTAGAGGGCGTCTAACTTGTTTTTGTAGGGCATGTTGTGATGTGATATGGTCAAGACGTGATGAGATATAAATTGTTGTATGAGATGATCATGTTTTGTTAAAGTTATCGGCAACTGGCAGAAGCCTTATGGCTGTCTCCTTAATGCATAAGATGCAAGTGCCATGTAATTGCTTTACTTTATCGCTATGCGATAGGAATAGTTGCAAAAGCAATAGTTGGCGAGACGACAATGTAACGACACATTGATAGAGATCAAGATTATGGAGATTATGGTGTCATGCCGGTGACGATAGAGATCATGACGGTACTTTGGAGATGGAGCTCAAAGGCGCCAGATGATCATGGCCATATCATGTCACATATTTTGATTGCATGTTATGTTTATCCTTTATGCATCTTATCTTTCTTAGTTCGGCGGTAGCATTATAAGATGATCTCTCACTAAATTTCAAGGTACAAGTGTTCTCCCTTAGTATGCACCGTTGCGACAGTTCATCGTGCCGAGACACCATGTGATGATCGGGTGTGATAAGCTGTACGTTCACATACAACAGGTGCAAGCCAGTTTTGCACACGCGGAATACTTAGGTTAAACTTGACGAGCCTAGCATATGCAGATATGGCCTCGGAACACTGGAGACCAGAAGGTCGAGCGTGAATCTTATAGTAGATATGATCAACATAGTGATGTTCACCATTGAAAACTACTCCATCTCACGTGATGATCGGACATGGTTTAGTTGATTTGGATCATGTGATCATTTAGATGACTAGAGGGATGTCTATCTAAGTGGGAGTTCTTAAGTAATATGATTAATTGAACTTTAATTTATCATGAACTTAGTCCTGATAGTATTTGCATAACTATATTATAGATCAATAGCTCGCGATGTAGCTCCCCGTTTATTTTTGATATGTTCCTAGATAAAAACTATGTTGAAAGATGCTAGTAGCAATGATGTGGATTGGATCCGTGATCTGAGGATTATCCTCATTGCTGCATAGAAGAATTATGTCCTTGATGCACCGCTAGGTGACAGACCTATTGCAGGAGCAGATGCACACTTTATGAACGTTTGACAAAGCTCGGTATGATGACTACTTAATAGTTTAGTGCACCATGCTTTACGGCTTAGAACCAGGACTTCAAAAACGTTTTGAACGCCACAGAACATATAAGATGTTCTAAGAGTTGAAATTGGTATTTCATACTCATGCCCGTGTCGAGAGGTATGAGACCTCTGACAGTACTTTGCCTACAAGGTGGAGGAGAATAGCTCAACCAGTGAGCATGTGCTCAGATTGTCTGGGTACTACAATTGCTTGAATGAAGTGGGAGTTAATCTTCCAGATAAGATAGTAATTGATAAAGTTCTCTAGTCACTATCACCAAGTTACTAGAACTTAGTGATGAACTATAATATGAAAGGGATGACGAAAGTAATTCCCGAGCTCTTCGCGATGCTAAAATCGACGTAGGTAGAAATCAAGAAAAGCATCAAGTGTTGATGGTTGACAAGACCACTAGTTTCAAGTAAAAGGGCAACAGAAACAATGGAAACTTCAATAAGAATGGCAAGCAAGTTGCCACTCCCGTGAAGAAACCCAAAGCTAGACCTAAGCATGAAACTGAGTGCTTCTACTGCAAAGGGAATGGTCACTGGAAGCGGAACTACCCCAAATACTTGGCGGATAAGAAGGATGGCAAAGTGAACAAAGGTATATTTGATATATAGATTATTGATGTGTACTTTACTAGTGTTCATAGTAACCCCTAGGTATTTGATACCGATTCACTTGCTAAGATTAGTAACTCGAAACAGGAGTTACATAATGAACAGAGACTAGTTGAGGGCAAAGTAACGATAAGTGTTGGAAGAGATTCCAAGGTTGATAAGATCACCATCGCATACTCCCTCTACCTTCGGGATTAGTGTTGAACCTAAATAAATGTTATTTGGTGTTTTCATTGAGCATAATATGATAGGATCATGTTTATTGCAATACGGTTATTCATTTAAGTCAAAGAATAATTGTTGTTCCGTTTACATGAATAAAACCTTCTATGGTCATACATTTAAAATAAATGTTTTATTGTATCTCGATCTTAGTGATACACATATTCATAATATTGAAGCCAAAAGATGCAAAGTTAATAATGATAGTGCAACTTATTTGTGGCACTGCCGTTTAGGTCATATTGGTGTAAAGCGCATGAAGAAACTCCATGTTGATGGGCTTTTGGAATCACTTGATACTTGCGAACCATGCCTCATGGGCAAGATGATTAAGACTCCGTTCTCTGGAACAATGGAGCGAGCAACTGACTTATTGGAAATAATACATAGTGATGTATGCGATCCGATGAGTGTTGAGGCTCGCTGTGGGTATCATTATTTTCTGACCTTCACAGATGATTTGAGCAGATATGGGTATATCTACTTGATGAAACATAAGTCTGAAACATTTGAAAAGTTCAAAGAATTTCAAAGTGAAGTGGAAAATCATCGTAACAAGAAAGTAAAGTTTCTACGATCTGATCGCAGTAACAAAATATTTGAGTTACGAGTTTGGTCTTCATTTGAAACAATGTGGAATAGTTTCGCAACTCACGCCACCTGGAACACCATAGCATAATGGTGTGTTCGAACATCGTAATCATACTTTATTGGATATAGTGCGATCTATGATGTCTCTTACTGATTTAGCACTATCGTTTTGGGGTTATGCTTTAGAGACAGCTGCATTCACGTTAAATAGGGCACCATCTAAATCCGTTGAGACGACACCTTATGAACTGTGGTTTGGCAAGAAACCCAAGTTGTCGTTTCTTAAAGTTTGGGGTTGTGTTGCTTATGTGAAAAAGCTTCAACCTGATAAGCTCGAACCCAAATTAGAGAAATGTGTCTTCATAGGATACCCAAAGGAGACTATTGGGTACACCTTCTATGACAGATCCGAAGGCAAGACATTTGTTGCTAAGAATGGATCCTTTCTAGAGGAGGAGTTTCTCTCAAAAGAAGTGAGTGGGAGGAAAGTAGAACTTGATGAGGTAATCATACCTTCTCCCTTATTGGAAAGTAGTTCATCAATGAAATCAGTTCCAGTGATTCCCACCAGTAAGTGAGGAAGCTAATGATGATGATCATGAAACTTCTGATCAAGTTACTACAGAACCTCATAGGTTAACCAGAGTAAGATCCACGCTAGAGTGGTACGGCAATCATGTTCTGGAAGTCATGTTACTTGACCATGACGAACCTATGAACTATGAGGAAGCAATGATGAGCCTGGATTCCGCAAAATGGCTTGAGGCCATGAAATCTGAGATGAGATCCATGTATGAGAACAAAGTATGGACTTTGATTGCCTTGCCCGATGATCGGTGAGTCACTGAGAATAAATGGATCTTCAAGAGGAAGATGGACGCTGATAGTAGTGTTACTATCTACAAAGCTCGAATTGTCGAAAAAATGTTTTCGGCAAGTTCAAGGTGTTGACTACGATGAGAGTTTCTCACTCGTGTCGATGCTTAAAAGTCTGTCCGAATCATGTTAGTAGTTGCCGCATTTTATGAAATCTGGCAAATGGATGTCAAAACTGCATCCCTTAATGGATTTCTTAAAGAAGAGTTGTATATGATGCAACCAGAAGGTTTTGTCGATCCTAAATATGCTAACAAAGTGAGCAAGCTCCAGCAATCCATCTATGGACTGGTGCAAGCATCTCGGAGTTGGAATATATGCTTTGATGAGTTGATCAAAGCATATGGTTTTATACAGACTTGCGGTGAAGCTTGTATTTACAAGAAAGTGAGTGGGAGCACTACAGCATTTCTGATAAGTATATGTGAATGACATATTGTTGATTGGAAATAATGTAGAATTTTTTGGAAAGCATAAAGGAGTGTGTGAAAAGAGTTTTTCAAAGAAAGACCTCAATGAAACTTCTTACACATTGAGCATCAAGATCTATAGAGATAGATCAAGACACATGATAAGTTTTTTCAATGAGTACATACCTTGACAAGATTTTGAAGTAGTTCAAAATGGAACAGTCAAAGAAGGAGTTCTTTCCTGTGTTGCAAGGTGTGAAGTTGAGTAAAGACTCAAAACCCGACCATAGCAGAAAATAGAAAGAGAATGAAAAGTCATTCCCTATGCCTCAGTCATAGGTTCTATAAAGTATTCTATGTTGTTTACCAGTCCTATTGTATACCTTAGCATGATTCTGGCAAGGGAATACAATAGTGATCTAGGAGTAGATCACTGGAGAGCGGTGAAAATTATCCTTAGAGGACTAAGGAAATATTTCTCCGTTATGGAGGTGATAAAAAGAGTTCATCGTAAAGAGTTACGTCGATGCAAGATTTTTACATCGATCTAGATGACTCTAAGTCTCAATCTGGATACATATTGAAAGTGGGGGAAATTAGCTAGAAAAGCTACATGCAGAGCATTGTAGACATAGAAATTTGCGAAATACATACAGATCTGAATGTTGCAGACTCGTAGACTAAACTTCTCTCACAAGCAAAACATGATCACTCTTTGGGTGTTAATCACATAGCGATGTGAACTAGACTATTGACTCTAGTAAACCGTTTTGGGTATTAGTCACATGGAGATGTGAACTAATCACATAAAGATGTGAACTAGATTATTGACTCTAGTGCAAGTGGGAGACTGAAGGAAATATGTGCTAGAGGCAACAATAAAGTTATTATTTATTTCCTTATATCATGATAGATGTTCATTATTCATGCTAGAATTGTATTAACCGGAAACTTAGTACATGTGTGAATACATAGACAAACAGAATGTCACTAGTATGACTCTACTTGACTAGCTTTTTGAATCAAAGATGGTTAAGTTTCCTAACCATAGACATGAGTTGTCATTTGATTAACGGGATCACATCATTAGAGAATGATGTGATTGACTTGACCCATTCTGTTAGCTTACATTTGATCATTTAGTTTGTTCCTATTGCTTTCTTCATGACTTATACATGTTCCTATGACTATGAGATTATGCAACTCCCGAATACCGGAGGAACACTTTGTGTGCTACCAAACATCACAACGTAACTGGGTGATTATAAAGGTGCTCTACAGGTGTCTCCGATGGTACTTGTTGAGTTGGCATAGATCGAGATTAGGATTTGTCACTCCGATTGTCGGAGAGGTATCTCTGGGCCCTCTCGGTAATGCACATCACTATAAGCCTTGCAAGCAATGTGACTAATGAGTTAGTTGCGGGATGATGCATTACGAAACGAGTAAAGAGACTTGCCGGTAACGATATTGAACTAGGTATTGAGATACCGACGATCGAATCTCGGGCTAGTAACATACCGATGACAAAGGGAACAACGTATGTTGTTATGCGGTTTGACCGATAAAGATCTTCGTAGAATATGTAGGAACCAATATGAGCATCCAGGTTCCGCTATTGGTTATTGACCGGAGATGAGTTTCAGTCATGTCTACATAGTTCTCGAACCCGTAGGGTCCGCACGCTTAATGTTCTGTGACGATTTGTATTATGAGTTATGTGATTTGATGAACGAAGTTTGTTCGGAGTCCCGGATGAGATCGGGGACATGACGAGGAGTCTCGAAATGGTCGATACGTAAAGATCGATATATTGGAAGACTATATTCGGACATCGGAAAGGTTTCGAGTGATTTGGGTATTTTTCTGAGTACCAGAGAGTTACGGAGATTCGCCAGGAGAAGTATTGGGCCTTATTGGGCCATACGGGAATAGAGGAGGCAGGACAAAGGGAAGGAGGCGCCCCCCATGGGTCTGAATTGGACTAGGGGAAAGGGGGCGGTGCCCCCTTGCCCTTTTGTAACATCCCGAATTTTCAATTTGGAATGTTATACATAGGTCATCCATGCATATCATACTTTATTGCATTTTCGTTTTGCAATCCTCAAAATCCTAAGCAACTCAAGGATCCTCGGAGAGAGTTGGGGATTTCCCCGGTTTTCATATTTGATTTTTATCAAATAATGAAACGAGGATTTGGATTTTAATTATTTTTCCTTCCTAAAAATATTTCATATTAAAATATATGAGAGGAGATAATATGACTTCTCCAAAATAATTGAAATATTGGAGGAAAAATATTAAAATCATTTATTTGATTTGATTTTATTTGATTTGGATTTTATTTGCAAATGAAAAACTGCACGTTTTCAAAATTGCATTTTAGGGCCAAGAAAAGGTTCATCTCGTTCTAAATATTTTAGTTAGACGGTGAAAATTTGTTTTGGCATTTTTAGGTTTTTATTTTATTTTCTAGGATTTTATTTCGGTCGGCGTAATTATTAAAAAAAATGTTTCCCGCGCCCGACTGGGCCTAAGGCCCAGCCGAGCCAGGCCGGCCCGAGCCGCCACCGCCCTCGCGCGCATGCGCCGCCCCGCCGCCGCTCGGACCGGAGTCCGAGCCGGACTCCGCCTCCGCCGCATCTTGCCCCCTCCCCCAAGTCGCCGCCCCCACCCTGTCACACCCTAGCTAGTCATGCATTAGAGTGTTGCATCATGTTTACCTTTTTCATCAGAAACTTGAAATGGGGATGACAGAACCCCCAGTCCCCTCTGAAAACCAACTAGGGTTTACTAAAATAATTTTCAATGAACCTGAAATGCCCTTCTAAAATGTCCATCATTCTAGCCTTGGTTCAGAACCTCTGACAAAAGTGGTGCACATTTTCCTAGGCCATCATAGGGTCTTTGAATTAAATCATAACTATTTGAATTTGGGCATTTAAAATAATATAAAATATTTAAATGTTCAAATATCCCCAAACTAAAATGTTTCATGTTGGAAATATTCCAACTATGGACCAGGAGTAGTTTGGTGATTTTTGGAGTTGACTAGGTATTTTATTTAATTCAACAAAGTTGCAGAATTATTAAATAAAACAGAAAATAGAAAAAAAAAGGGAAAACCCTACCTGGCGCCACCGCAGCCCACTAGCCAGCCCACCTGCCGGCCCAGCCCAGCACCGCTCCAGCGAGCTGCTTCGGCCAGGCAGGCAGGCAGGTGCCCGACGGCGACCGCGGCGTGCGCCACGCACCTGCTCGCCGCCTCGCCGCTCCCCTCGCCAGGTGACGCCATGGATCGGTCTCCCTCTCTCCTCTGAACCTCCCAGACACCCCCTCTCCTCTCCAGCTCCTCCCCCTCGCACGCCCCAGCCATGGCCGACGCCACCATCGCCGCACCACCGTCGTAGCCGTGCTCCCCGTCGTCTCCACGCCGTCTCACCGTGTCCAGGAGCTTCGCCGCCGTCCACTTCATCGAGCAGCCGAGCCCCGAGCGCTCGCAACGCCCGAGACCACCGCACCGACCTCGCCCGAGCTCACCGTCGCCGGAGATCCCCTTCAACGCCGACGTCGCTCCGGTCCATCTCCGACCGCACCAAGGACTCCGTCGCACTCACTGTGAGCTCAGCCATCTTCCCCTCCCTTCCGTTCTTGCTCCCGAGCCGTGTAGCTACCTCCCGAAGCTCAACCGCACCCACCGCCGTGGACCTCGTCGCCGACGTGCTCCCGGTCATCCTCCGGCCACAAGATGGTGTCCATCTTGCTCACCGCGTTCCACAGCACCTAGCTAGCCACTCCACGAGCCTCACCGAACCCTCTAGCACCAAGTTCACCTCCGACCGAACCTCGGTGGCCGCCAAAGTCGTCGCCGGCGTCGACTCCGGCCACCCCGACCCCAACGGACTCCGCCAAGAGCCGCGGGTCGTCCTCAGCTTCACTCCGGTGGTCGCCACGTTCCATTTGGTGGCCGAAACGACCAAAACCACTATCGCCGCCGCACTGTTGGTCGCCGCCGGCCAGAACTCCGGCGAGCTGACGTGGCCTAGATGATTAACCACTAATCCACCACCCCCCTGACACTGACAGTGGGCCCCAGGGCTTAGTCAAAGCTAACCAGCCCCGGGTCAACGCGGGATTAGCCCCTGTGACACTGACGTGTGGACCCCACACGTCAGGTTTGACCCGAGCCAGCCCTGTTGACCTGCTGATGTCACTGTGATGTCAGGCTGACGCAGTAAATGATATTTCTGGATTTAAATTAAATCAGGAAATTCCAGAATATTATTTAAACTTCAAAAATTCATAACTTTTATTCTGTAACTCCAAATTGGACAAATAATATATGAAAAATGATCAGAAAAATCCAATCTATCCATCTGTACTATTTTCATGCATGATCAAACAAGTTAACTTGATGTTTCAATCAGAACAAGAAAAGGCACTTTAAAAGGCCATATTTGAATTTGGAAATTGAATCTTTGATTCAAATTTGCTCAAACACATCTGGTTTTAGTTGCATTAGCCCAACACACTCATATTGCCATGTTTCATGCATGCATCATATTGTTGCACATTGTTTGGTGATGCCTGTGTATCGTTATCCCTTGCGACAGGATCTGTCCCCGAGGAGTACCGGGATTACCCTAACGAAGAACCGTATCCGTGCAACGAACCATCAGGCAAGCAACCAACCATTTGATCATATCGATACAATCCCATGTTCTCGCTCCTGCTCTATTTTACTGCATTAAGACAACGCGATTCAAACTGCTGTGTGCTGCGGTAGTTGAACCCATTTCCTCTGCATGACCTGTCATTGCCACAGTAACTAGATGGAACCCACTAGCATGTGTAGGAGTTGATTGAGCCATATGTATGTGTTGTTCCTACCTTGCTATGCCTGCTATGCTTAGAGTCGTGTCAGGTCTGGTTCATCTGGGTGATGGGCTAGAGTGAAATGATTATGTCGGTAATGAGAGTGATATGGTGAACACGATTTGGTAAAGGTATCGATGAGAGGCCATGTAGGAGTACATGGTGGGTTGTTTCATTGAAGCCGACCTTAAGCACTGAGATCTGTATGTGTGATTTAAGAATCAGCTACTACCATGCATTGGGCCCGAAACCAATGGACCCTCTCGACTTCTTATTCACCCTAGTTCTCCGTCCGGGAGTTGCAAGTAGTTTCTGGTGTTTGTAGCCTACTGGAGGCCGTGGACAGCGCTGACCGTAGGGGTGGGCTGTGATGCGGTAGGTACGTGGCCGGGTGTACCGAATACCCGTTAGGTATCTCGGGAACCCTGTTCACATCGTTCGGGGCCGTATGGGAAACCTCGGCCGGACTCCCTGCGGATGGAACCTGAATAGGCGATAAACCTGGACTGGAGACTTAGGTGATTAGGTAGGTCGTGGCCGACACCCACGTTGGGCTTCCGCTTGAAGGTTGCCGAGTACATGTCGTGTAAACGACGATAAGTGGTGAGAGCGTGTATGAAGAAGTACCCCCCTGCAGGGTTAACATGATCTATTCGAATAGCCGCGTCCGCGGTAAAGGACTACTTGGTTGCCTATACAGTTCATAGACAAGTAAATGGAAACTACTAAAAGCCTCAAGATAAGTGTGAGTGCCGAGGATGGCTCTTCCGTAGGAAGACGGAGGTGGATCCTCGGTAGTGTATTGAAGTGGTGAATAGTGGACTCGTGTGCGCAAAACTGTTTCAAATGGAGTATCGTAGGATAGTCTAGCCAAGAGTCAAAGCTGGCTTGCTGCAATAACTCCACCAACCCTTCTTGATACTATGCATGTATGTAGGATCTGATGTAAGTCTTGCTGAGTACCTTTGTACTCATGTTGCTATAATCTACATTTTACAGAAGACGCTGCAACCCCTTCTGATGGGTTCTATGTAGACGTTGACATCAACGAGTAGGCTAAAGACCCAGGTGGTGACCCTGAGCTTGTGAAGGACCACATAGTATAGTCAGGCTTTCCAAGCCTCTTTTATTTTACTAGTTGTCTGTACTCAGACAAGTTACTTCCGCTGTTGGCTTGTATGATTGTATAACTTGTATGTTGGGTCGTGAGACCCGTACCTTTGTGTGTATGTTATGTATGGCTCACTGAGCCTTAAATAAAGTACTTGTGTCGTAGAGTCATGTTGTGATGCTTCGTTGTATTTGCACATATCGAGCATATTGTGTGTATGATTGAAATGCTTGATATGTGTGGGATCTGACCATCTAGTTGTTTATCTTTAGTAGCCTCTCTTACCGGGAAATGTCTCCTAGTGTTACCGCTGAGCCATGGTAGCTTGCTACTGCTCTGGAACACTTAGGCTGGCCGGCATGTGTCCTTCTTCGTTCCTGTGTCTGTCCCTTCGGGGAAATGTCACGCTTTGAGTACCGGAGTCCTGTTAGCCCGCTACAGCCCGGTTTACCGGAGTCCTGCTAGCCCAGTGCTACAGCCCGGACCCACTTGCTGATGACCGACACGTTCGAAGCTGGGTCATGGATGCCTGTCCCTGTAAGTCTGTGCCACTTTGGGTTTACGACTAGTCATGTCAGCCCGGGCTCTTTATCATATGGATGCTAGCGACACTATCATATACGTGAGCCAAAAGGCGCAAACGGTCCCGGGAAAAAGGTAAGACGACACCCGTGGGAATACCGTGCGTGAGGCCGCAAAGTGATATGAGGTGTTACCAGCTAGATCGATGTGACATCGAGTCGGGGTCCTGACAGCGTTGGCATCAGAGCCGGACTGCCTGTAGGTTCTCCAAGCCAAACTGGTCGATGTTGAGTCTAGAAATTCTTTAGTTATATGTAGGGGAATTGTTTGTGGGATGGAACGTAAGGCTCTTTTTACTCCTTATACCTTATGACATTCTGATCTGAGTCAGTCCATTCTTCCATCGGGGGTTAAGGAATTAGGATCTGTTCTCTCTATCAGGATCACGTGTTACTAATCAGTAGTACCTTATAAGCTTGATGGTTATCAGCCTAGTTCAGTTCTACTACCACATTATGTTGTTGGAATGGTTTCAGAACTTGATATGATGATGTTGAGTGTGTACGAAATCCTTTGTCAAATGTCTCAATATCCTTTTTGAGCATTTACAGCTGTTATGCTGCCGAAATTTTGCTAGAAATTCTAATGCCTTTGCATTATGATTATGCTTTCAGATGGCCACTCGCGACCTCAACCAAGTGGTTCGCCTAACTCGATGCCTAGATGTACCCGGCCATACTGCTAAGTTGGTCAGGGTAATGACTGAGGCTGGATACCGCTGGTATCCTGAGTACACGGTCGAAGAGCAATTCCGAGACTTTAATCAAAGCCAGTATCTCTGCACTGTCAGGATATTTCCATCTTATCCTGGATCCACCGAGCCTCTTCACTGCTCCTATGGGCTCGGGGTTACTATCGAGATGGCTGTGCAGGATGCCGCCTACTCTATGATGACCATTATGCGAGTCAGATCTGGGTTGTTTCGGGACTCTGATTTCCGGTATATGCCAGGATCACTTCCGGGAGCACAAGGGTATCTCCAGGCTATCTATGCTGACTCCACTCAGGAGGATTCACGGACTCGCACCACTGCTGAGATGCTCGAGGATAAGGACCGTGAAAATCGGGCCTTAAGGCTAGAGCTCTTCAATACCCGTGCCGACCACTGGGCCACTTTGACTCGGTTCGCACCGGCGGTGCAAGCTGGATTTTCAGATATGCGCGATCTCTATCCTGTGAGATCTGCTCTGCCGGACGTGATGGTTTGGCGTGATGTAGGAGGCATCACCCCACCTCGCGGTCCCCGCAGGCCACCGTTTGTTGGACCACGACCTCATCCTAGCCCCTATGGTCCACAAGCTCCGCGAGACCGTCTGTTTCCGGATGATCATGTTGAACTTCCAGGCTATGGAGGTGACTTCTACGAGGACTACTACGGATCGGTCTGAGTTAGTAGTAGTATCACTAGTTCGCACTAGCTGTGTCGTCTGTTGTCCTGCGTGTCTCGTGGGATATGACTTAGTTTGTACTCTTTCCGGAGATGTAGAAAAATAATGTATAGGAGCTTGGAATGCCTCCGATGAGATGTAATCCTCTTTCACCGTAATAGTACTATGTTTGGTCTTGTACTAAACCCTGTATGGTGTGTATGACGATGGAATAAAGAAGCAGTTTCTGTATCTACCATGTCATACGGATGATCATCTTGCATTCCGAGTTATTTCTTACATTATGTATCCCATGTCGGAATTTCATCATTCTGACTAAATCATTGTCTTGTTTACCTAGGATGGTCAACACACGCGCCAACCCTGCTTCCCAAGAGCAGGCCGAAGGCAGTGAAGCCAGAAATGAACATCTGCCTCAACCTCCTTCACTAGCCGAGGTTATGATGGAAGCTGAGAGAAACAAGCGGGAGACAAACCGTTTGTTAGAGCGTATTGAACAGAACACAGCACACCATCAGAGGGCTAACGTGGTGTCACTCAGTGATTTTATCAAATTGCATCCACCCACGTTCCACCACTCCGTCGAGCCTCTCGACGCTGATGACTGGCTTCGCAGTATTTCTCACAAGCTGCGTTCCGCGCTGGTAGCGGAGGCTGACAAGGTCACCTTTGCCGCATATCATCTTGAAGGCCCCGCCAGTCTATGGTGGGAGAATTATGGAGCTATGCGCCCAGCAGGCCATGTCACAACTTGGGCTGAATTCAGCGACGCTTTCCGTGAACATCACATTCCGGAGGGTCTCATGGACCGTAAGCGTGAAGAATTTTGCAATTTCACCCAAGGCCGACTTTCTGTGGATGTCTATAGCAGGGAGTTTGGTAATCTTGCACGATATGCAACCGAGGAAGTTTCTACTGACGCCAAGAAGCAAGCAAGGTTCCGCAAGGGCCTTAGTCCTGAGCTTCGCCGCGACCTCCGTCTGCATGAGTGCACATCCTTCTCGAAACTTGTCAACAAAGCCATCAGTGCTGAAACTGGTCAGACTGACTATGACGCAACACGCAAGCATGGACGTGACACGGGTTCCTCATCCGGTGCTGGTCCTCAGAAGCGCCGCGTGTGGGTACCCAACACCGCCTTGCCACCCAGGTTCACACCGAGGCCATCTTTCCAGGCGCCTCGACCCGCTCAACAGTCTGCTCCAGCCAAGCCCTATGGGGGTCCATCCAATAATGCTCCTCCACGTACCAGTTCCGTGACTTGTTTCAAGTGTGGGGAATCTGGTCATTATATGCGGGAATGCCCCCAGACCAACCCCAATCAATCTGCTAAAGCTGTTGGCCGTGGCAAGCCGACAGGAAAAGTGTTTCATGCTAAACCGGTCACCGCCTCACGTGGCCATGTCAACTGTGTCTCTGCCGAAGAAGCTCAAGAAGATCCCAACGTTGTACTCGGTACGCTTCTTGTTAATTGCCACCCGGCATCTGTTCTTTTTGATACAGGAGCCTCTCATTCGTTTATATCTGAAAATTATGCTCGTTTGCATAACGTTGCATTCTGTGACTTGCCATCCACTATGGAAATCTCTACCCCTGGGTCTAGATGGCAGACCTCTAGGGTAAGTTATGGAAATGAAATCCAAGTCAACAGACTTGTTTTTCTCGCATCTTTGATAGCCCTTAAATCTTCAGATATTAATATCATTTTGGGTATGGACTGGATGTCAGCTCATCAAGCCAAAATAGATTGCTTCTCTAGGACTGTTCAACTCACCCACCCTTCGGGAAAGATAGTCAATGTCTTGACTCGAATAGCCAAGCGGCAGTTATATTCTCTTAACGCCAGCCCTTTGCCAGACCTTGAGGACGTCCCGGTAGTCCGTGACTTTCCGGATGTCTTTCCAGAGGAATTGCCAGGTGTTCCACCTGACAGGGATGTTGAGTTCGTAATAGACCTCATTCCAGGAACCGTTCCGATTGCTAGAAGGCCTTATAAGATGGCACCCTTAGAACTAGCCGAGCTTAAGAAACAACTCGACGAATCCTTGAAAAAGGGTTTCATCCGACCTAGCTCATCTCCGTGGGCTTGCCCCGTCCTATTCGTTAAGAAAAAGGATGGTACGGATCGAATGGTTGTAGATTACCGACCTGTCAATTTGGTCACAATCAAGAACAAATATCCACTTCCCAGGATCAACGACCTGTATGATCAGCTCGCTGGATCTTCAGTCTTCTCTAAGATGGACTTGAGGTTGGGCTACCATCAAATCAAAATCAGAAACGGGGACATTCCTAAAACGGCCTTTGTTACTCGTTATGGCCAATACGAGTACACCGTCATGTCCTTCGGTTTAACCAACGCTCCAGCCACCTTTTCTCGGTTAATGAACTCAATCTTCATGGAGTATTTGGATAAATTCGTCGTAGTTTATCTTGATGATATACTCATCTACTCCAAGAACGAGGAAGAACATGCCGAACATCTAAGACTAGTGTTGCAGAAACTTCGAGAGCATCGCCTTTATGCCAAATTTTCTAAATGTGAATTCTGGTTGCCAGAAGTGACCTATCTGGGTCATGTAATATCTGGTAAAGGTATTGCTGTTAACCCTGAGCGAGTTCAAGCCGTCCTTGATTGGACTCCACCCGAATCGGTCAAGCAAGTTCGGAGTTTTCTGGGCTTAGCGAGCTATTGCCGTCGCTTTGTCGAGAACTTCTCCAAAGTTGCTAAACCTCTAACCGAACTCCTCAAGAAAGATAAGAAGTTCGAATGGACTCCACAATGTGAGCACAGTTTTCAGGAACTGAAAAGACGCCTGACTTCTGCTCCTGTGTTGGTACCACCAGACTTCTCCAAAGACTTTGTTATCTACTGCGACGCCTCGCGACAAGGACTAGGTTGCATTCTCATGCAAGATCGACACGTAATTGCTTACGCTTCACGGCAATTGCACCCACATGAGGAGAATTACCCTACTCATGATCTAGAACTTGCAGCCGTAGTCTATGCACTTAAGACCTGGCGACATTACCTCCTCGGTAATCGTTGCGAAATATTCACTGATCACCAAAGTCTGAAGTACATTTTCACCCAACCGGATCTGAATCTCAGGCAAAGACGTTGGGTTGAATTGATCACTGACTTCGACTTAGGAATAACCTACACCCCAGGGAAAGCCAACGTCATGGCTGATGCGCTAAGTCGTAAATCCTATTGTAACAATCTGATGTTACAACAAAGTCAACCGCTTCTCCATGAGGAATTTCGAAAGCTTAACCTTCACATTGTACCTCAAGGTTTTCTTTCCACCTTGGTGGCAAAACCTACCCTTACGGATCAAATTATCAAAGCACAGAAGGTAGATCCGGGAATCTCCCGCATCAAGAGGAACATTCGGAAAGGAATTGCGAATTGTTTCTCCGTTAATGATCAAGGAGTCGTGTACTTCGGGGATCGATTAGTAGTTCCCAAAGTGCGCAACCTAAGGCGATTAATCCTTAAGGAAGCTCACGAATCTCCTCTCACCATTCATCCCGGTAGTACTAAAATGTATCAGGACCTACGCCAGAGGTTCTGGTGGACTAGGATGAAGAGAGAAATTGCTCAGTATATTGCCAATTGCGACGTCTGTCGTCGTGTAAAAGCAGAGCATCAACGGCCTGCTGGCACCCTTCAACCCTTAGTTATTCCTGAATGGAAATGGGATAAAATTGGTATGGATTTCATTACCGGTTTTCCCAGGACCAAGAGAGGGAATAATGCTATTTTCGTCGTGGTCGATCGTCTTTCCAAAGTAGCTCATTTCTTACCTGTTCGTGAGAGTATAACCGCTAGTCAGCTGGCAGATTTGTACATCTCCCGAATAGTGTCCCTCCATGGTGTTCCTTTGGAAATCAATTCGGATCGAGGAAGTCTTTTCACCTCTCGATTTTGGGAAAGTTTCCAAAATGCTATGGGAACCCGTCTCTCCTTTAGCACCGCTTTCCACCCTCAGTCAAGTGGTCAAGTGGAACGCGTCAACCAAATTCTAGAAGACATGCTTCGAGCCTCCGTTATCTCTTTCGGAATGGACTGGGAGAAGTGCCTTCCATTTGCCGAATTCGCTTATAACAACAGCTATCAGTCTAGCTTGGGTAAAGCCCCTTTTGAAGTTCTCTATGGACGACGATGTCGAACACCCCTTAACTGGTCAGAGACCGGGGAAAGACAATTCTTTGGCCCGGATATGATTCAGGAAGCAGAAGAACAAGTTCGTATCGTTCGTGAAAAGTTGAAAACAGCCCAATCCCGTCAAAAGAGTCAATATGACCGAAAACATAAGGCTATGACTTTCGAGGTTGACGAGAAGGCTTATCTTCGGGTCACCCCTCTGAAGGGAACCCATCGCTTCGGTATCAAAGGCAAGTTGGCTCCTCGTTACATTGGACCTTTTCGCATTCTTGCCAAACGAGGAGAAGTTGCCTACCAATTGGAACTACCTCCGCACCTCTCCAGAGTTCACGATGTCTTCCACGTTTCTCAACTCAGGCGTTGCTTCTCGGATCCTATCCGTGAAGTGGACCACGAAACGCTTGATCTCCAAGATAATCTTACATATCGAGAGTACCCCATTCGTATCCTCGATCAAGCCGAACGTACCACGCGACGTCATAATATCAAGTTTCTCAAGGTTCAATGGTCGCACCATTCTGAAGATGAAGCAACTTGGGAAAGGGAGGATCGTCTTCGACTTGAATATCCTGCCTTCTTCTCGGAGGAACCCAAATCTCGGGACGAGATTCTTTGAGTGGGGGTGAGTTGTCACACCCTAGCTAGTCATGCATTAGAGTGTTGCATCATGTTTACCTTTTTCATCAGAAACTTGAAATGGGGATGACAGAACCCCCAGTCCCCTCTGAAAACCAACTAGGGTTTACTAAAATAATTTTCAATGAACCTGAAATGCCCTTCTAAAATGTCCATCATTCTAGCCTTGGTTCAGAACCTCTGACAAAAGTGGTGCACATTTTCCTAGGCCATCATAGGGTCTTTGAATTAAATCATAACTATTTGAATTTGGGCATTTAAAATAATATAAAATATTTAAATGTTCAAATATCCCCAAACTAAAATGTTTCATGTTGGAAATATTCCAACTATGGACCAGGAGTAGTTTGGTGATTTTTGGAGTTGACTAGGTATTTTATTTAATTCAACAAAGTTGCAGAATTATTAAATAAAACAGAAAATAGAAAAAAAAGGGAAAACCCTACCTGGCGCCACCGCAGCCCACTAGCCAGCCCACCTGCCGGCCCAGCCCAGCACCGCTCCAGCGAGCTGCTTCGGCCAGGCAGGCAGGCAGGTGCCCGACGGCGACCGCGGCGTGCGCCACGCACCTGCTCGCCGCCTCGCCGCTCCCCTCGCCAGGTGACGCCGTGGATCGGTCTCCCTCTCTCCTCTGAACCTCCCAGACACCCCCTCTCCTCTCCAGCTCCTCCCCCTCGCACGCCCCAGCCATGGCCGACGCCACCATCGCCGCACCACCGTCGTAGCCGTGCTCCCCGTCGTCTCCACGCCGTCTCACCGTGTCCAGGAGCTTCGCCGCCGTCCACTTCATCGAGCAGCCGAGCCCCGAGCGCTCGCAACGCCCGAGACCACCGCACCGACCTCGCCCGAGCTCACCGTCGCCGGAGATCCCCTTCAACGCCGACGTCGCTCCGGTCCATCTCCGACCGCACCAAGGACTCCGTCGCACTCACTGTGAGCTCAGCCATCTTCCCCTCCCTTCCGTTCTTGCTCCCGAGCCGTGTAGCTACCTCCCGAAGCTCAACCGCACCCACCGCCGTGGACCTCGTCGCCGACGTGCTCCCGGTCATCCTCCGGCCACAAGATGGTGTCCATCTTGCTCACCGCGTTCCACAGCACCTAGCTAGCCACTCCACGAGCCTCACCGAACCCTCTAGCACCAAGTTCACCTCCGACCGAACCTCGGTGGCCGCCAAAGTCGTCGCCGGCGTCGACTCCGGCCACCCCGACCCCAACGGACTCCGCCAAGAGCCGCGGGTCGTCCTCAGCTTCACTCCGGTGGTCGCCACGTTCCATTTGGTGGCCGAAACGACCAAAACCACTATCGCCGCCGCACTGTTGGTCGCCGCCGGCCAGAACTCCGGCGAGCTGACGTGGCCTAGATGATTAACCACTAATCCACCACCCCCCTGACACTGACAGTGGGCCCCAGGGCTTAGTCAAAGCTAACCAGCCCCGGGTCAACGCGGGATTAGCCCCTGTGACACTGACGTGTGGACCCCACACGTCAGGTTTGACCCGAGCCAGCCCTGTTGACCTGCTGATGTCACTGTGATGTCAGGCTGACGCAGTAAATGATATTTCTGGATTTAAATTAAATCAGGAAATTCCAGAATATTATTTAAACTTCAAAAATTCATAACTTTTATTCTGTAACTCCAAATTGGACAAATAATATATGAAAAATGATCAGAAAAATCCAATCTATCCATCTGTACTATTTTCATGCATGATCAAACAAGTTAACTTGATGTTTCAATCAGAACAAGAAAAGGCACTTTAAAAGGCCATATTTGAATTTGGAAATTGAATCTTTGATTCAAATTTGCTCAAACACATCTGGTTTTAGTTGCATTAGCCCAACACACTCATATTGCCATGTTTCATGCATGCATCATATTGTTGCACATTGTTTGGTGATGCCTGTGTATCGTTATCCCTTGCGACAGGATCTGTCCCCGAGGAGTACCGGGATTACCCTAACGAAGAACCGTATCCGTGCAACGAACCATCAGGCAAGCAACCAACCATTTGATCATATCGATACAATCCCATGTTCTCGCTCCTGCTCTATTTTACTGCATTAAGACAACGCGATTCAAACTGCTGTGTGCTGCGGTAGTTGAACCCATTTCCTCTGCATGACCTGTCATTGCCACAGTAACTAGATGGAACCCACTAGCATGTGTAGGAGTTGATTGAGCCATATGTATGTGTTGTTCCTACCTTGCTATGCCTGCTATGCTTAGAGTCGTGTCAGGTCTGGTTCATCTGGGTGATGGGCTAGAGTGAAATGATTATGTCGGTAATGAGAGTGATATGGTGAACACGATTTGGTAAAGGTATCGATGAGAGGCCATGTAGGAGTACATGGTGGGTTGTTTCATTGAAGCCGACCTTAAGCACTGAGATCTGTATGTGTGATTTAAGAATCAGCTACTACCATGCATTGGGCCCGAAACCAATGGACCCTCTCGACTTCTTATTCACCCTAGTTCTCCGTCCGGGAGTTGCAAGTAGTTTCTGGTGTTTGTAGCCTACTGGAGGCCGTGGACAGCGCTGACCGTAGGGGTGGGCTGTGATGCGGTAGGTACGTGGCCGGGTGTACCGAATACCCGTTAGGTATCTCGGGAACCCTGTTCACATCGTTCGGGGCCGTATGGGAAACCTCGGCCGGACTCCCTGCGGATGGAACCTGAATAGGCGATAAACCTGGACTGGAGACTTAGGTGATTAGGTAGGTCGTGGCCGACACCCACGTTGGGCTTCCGCTTGAAGGTTGCCGAGTACATGTCGTGTAAACGACGATAAGTGGTGAGAGCGTGTATGAAGAAGTACCCCCCTGCAGGGTTAACATGATCTATTCGAATAGCCGCGTCCGCGGTAAAGGACTACTTGGTTGCCTATACAGTTCATAGACAAGTAAATGGAAACTACTAAAAGCCTCAAGATAAGTGTGAGTGCCGAGGATGGCTCTTCCGTAGGAAGACGGAGGTGGATCCTCGGTAGTGTATTGAAGTGGTGAATAGTGGACTCGTGTGCGCAAAACTGTTTCAAATGGAGTATCGTAGGATAGTCTAGCCAAGAGTCAAAGCTGGCTTGCTGCAATAACTCCACCAACCCTTCTTGATACTATGCATGTATGTAGGATCTGATGTAAGTCTTGCTGAGTACCTTTGTACTCATGTTGCTATAATCTACATTTTACAGAAGACGCTGCAACCCCTTCTGATGGGTTCTATGTAGACGTTGACATCAACGAGTAGGCTAAAGACCCAGGTGGTGACCCTGAGCTTGTGAAGGACCACATAGTATAGTCAGGCTTTCCAAGCCTCTTTTATTTTACTAGTTGTCTGTACTCAGACAAGTTACTTCCGCTGTTGGCTTGTATGATTGTATAACTTGTATGTTGGGTCGTGAGACCCGTACCTTTGTGTGTATGTTATGTATGGCTCACTGAGCCTTAAATAAAGTACTTGTGTCGTAGAGTCATGTTGTGATGCTTCGTTGTATTTGCACATATCGAGCATATTGTGTGTATGATTGAAATGCTTGATATGTGTGGGATCTGACCATCTAGTTGTTTATCTTTAGTAGCCTCTCTTACCGGGAAATGTCTCCTAGTGTTACCGCTGAGCCATGGTAGCTTGCTACTGCTCTGGAACACTTAGGCTGGCCGGCATGTGTCCTTCTTCGTTCCTGTGTCTGTCCCTTCGGGGAAATGTCACGCTTTGAGTACCGGAGTCCTGTTAGCCCGCTACAGCCCGGTTTACCGGAGTCCTGCTAGCCCAGTGCTACAGCCCGGACCCACTTGCTGATGACCGACACGTTCGAAGCTGGGTCATGGATGCCTGTCCCTGTAAGTCTGTGCCACTTTGGGTTTACGACTAGTCATGTCAGCCCGGGCTCTTTATCATATGGATGCTAGCGACACTATCATATACGTGAGCCAAAAGGCGCAAACGGTCCCGGGAAAAAGGTAAGACGACACCCGTGGGAATACCGTGCGTGAGGCCGCAAAGTGATATGAGGTGTTACCAGCTAGATCGATGTGACATCGAGTCGGGGTCCTGACACACCCCCTTTATAAGCCGCCACCCCGCCGCCCCAAACCACCACCACCATCGCAGCCACCGCCGCCCCGAGCCGCAGCCGCCGCCGCCTGCCTCGCCGCCGCCGCCGCCGAGCCCCGCCGCCCGCTAGTCGCCGCCGCCGCCCAAGCACGCCCCGCCGGAGCCCTCGCCGGAGGTACCGCGCCGGTTCCGAGCCGTCGGTTTTTTTAAAAAACCGTTCGGTTTTTTTAGAAACCCTAGATCTGTTTTCTTTCCGGTTCGCCGGTTTTCTCGGTTCTTCTAGTTAGTGGACGTTCGTCCATACGTTCATTTTAATGAATGGTTTTCGCCCGTTAGTTACAGCTAACGAACGCTCGTTCGTTAGTCTATTCATTAGTTTTCTTTTTATCTGATTTATCCGTGATTTTTCTCGATCGCGATTTCTGATCCGATCTTAGTTTCTGTTTATCTTTTCGCTCGTTAGTCGGAATCAGGCGATTCAAGCGCCTAGATCTTCGTCTTGAAACCCTCTTTCTGTTTAATCAACTTGAACAAGTTTTTTCTAGTGTAAAATTTGACCTAGGTCTAGATTAGTAAACGGATCTTGTTTCTTTCGCCGTTTGAGTTTCGTTGCTCCGTTTGATTTTATTCTTTTTGCTAACCGGAGTTCTTAAGTTGAACTTTCTGGTCAACCTCTTTTATTTTAGTTTTTCTTGCGCGTCTTTGCTTGTTGCTTATGTATGTTATTGTTTGTTTGCGATAGAACACCCGGAGTGCAAAGCGTGCTACTACGAGTCCCTAGGTTTTGCGGATCGTCAGCAAGGCAAGTAACACATTGATCATACTCTTTTCATACCCAGTTTTTATGCATTAGTTCCAATCCTCAACCATTGCATGATTAGGATGTCATTAACTTATGGGTTGGGAAGTAGTTATTGAGGTAGAACCTATTACCCTGTTACTATCAAACCCTTGGGAGTTACTTCTACGCGTTGCTTATATTGCTATGTTATGCTATGCTCGTAGACGTGGTTCGGGTTTGAGTGAAATCCATGACAAATGTGAGATTCTTAATTAATAGTTCAACTTAAGGTGGCAACTTAAATAAACATCTGGTGGATTGAGGCACCTGGGGAACCCAGTGTTGTCTGTTTTTTTGGAAATCCCGGGGAACCCGTGTGATCTTCCTATGGACCGCCACCCAGGCTCAAAGAGAACTGAGATGATTCATGCTAGAAACTTCCGTGTGCAGCCACAAGCTATTATGGGCTCTAGCATAGTTAAGTAAGTTACGTGAAGCTCTTGAAGAGGTAGATCAGCAGGTAGTGGGTTTTGTAGGTTTGGTATGGTCTACCCGGAGTAGAGAGTTAATGTTTCTGAAAGACTGTGTCGCGGTCATCTGTTTCTCAAACACCTTGTAGTGCGAGAAATCCAACAGAGGCGATCGAGTCTTGTGGGGAAAAGTGCGCAAACCTCTGCAGAGTGTACAATCTAATCATGGTTAGTCGTGTCCCCAGTTATGGACAATCTTGAGTATCTAGTACTTGGGTTATCACATGTATCTCATCACTTTTAATTAAATTTGTTGGGTTGTTAATCACTTTAATTGGGATTGAGTTGGGGCTACCTTCTCAATGTTTCAACCACCATGATATTTAAATTAAAATCTATTCCTTTGTTGTAGGGAAAAATTGGCTTTTCGCAAAAACTATAACCCTAGAGCTTTCCACTAGCCAAATATGCATGTAGTATTAGCATTATTCTGTTCATGCTCTACCATGTTATATTGCCAGCATATTCGATGTGCTGACCCGTTTTCGGGCTGCAACGTATTATGTTGCAAACTTTTCAGACGAGGAGTAAGGTTCGTTAGGTCGTTGCCGTGCAGCTCAGCTATGCCATTGGAGTTGATGGACTCACTTTATCTTCCAAGCCTTCCGCTGTTATCGCATTAGATGGCCTTAAGCCATATTATTTTAATAAGTTCTCTCTTGAGACATTCGATGTAATAAGTGTGTGATTGCTACTCTGTTATAAATCCTTCGAGTATTGTGTGTGTCAGCATTACCGATCCAAGGATGACACTGAAGCACAGAGACTTAACCGTTTGAGGTCGAGTCGCTACAAGATGGTATTAGAGCACACACTGAGTGTAGGACACGACCACTAAGCTAAACCATAGGTCACACTTCTCTTCTCATTTCTGACTCCTCTTCAATTTCTACTCTTTAGGATGACGGAGATGAAGAACAAGTTTGCCCAACCGGATGAAGACACACCTTTTGGACGGCACTTGAAGGAAGTCACTAGGTACTTGAACATTGGAATACCAAGCTTCACCGGGACATACAACGCTACCTTGCCAGAAGAGGAGCGCTGGATGATTCAAGTACAAGTTCCAGGAAGGACATTCTCACCAACTTCTAAACCCATAGAATTTTCTTTCAAAACACCCACCTGGAGTCTAGGCAAGAGCATGGCAGCCCACATTACCATGGGACGCATTGGAGAAGTCTGCAACAGGGAACTTAGGGACACTATCTACCAAATATGTGGGCACCGAGACGAGCAATGGGAAGTAATCAGCACTAAGAAGGATAGATCCATTGCAGCTTTCATCCAGGAGTTAAACCAGCACATTCGACGCCAGGAGAACCAGATGTGCGCGGACATGATGGACTTGAAGAAGGCGAAGACTAGGATCATTGAGCTGGAGGAAGAACTCAAGTTTACACGCGATGGATATGAGGAGGAAATCAAGACAGTACTGGAGAAGAATGACGACCTGGTTAAGAAGATCGGAGTATTCATGGGAGGTCTAGCACCAGGAGTAGAAGATGACGATTCCACTTGCCTGGACAACACATCATCATCGACGACACCGATTCCGATCCAAGTGATGATGACTTAGAAGACAAAGATGGAGCAGATATCATGGAGTCTTCCACCGATCAAAATTTCTAGA
The DNA here is from genome assembly GCF_018294505.1 of Triticum aestivum. Classification (NCBI taxonomy): domain Eukaryota; kingdom Viridiplantae; phylum Streptophyta; class Magnoliopsida; order Poales; family Poaceae; genus Triticum; species Triticum aestivum. Next base: position 224,569,255 of record NC_057809.1, on the reverse strand, counting down.
GGACCACCATATATTAGTAGTATTTCCCCCATGTATTTAGTAGTAGTTGAGCACTTTTGCGATAGTTCCAGACCGCTTGTATGCCCTTGCTTGATTGATTGAGTGAAATGATTGTGTTTGTCTCTTGTGCATATGGGTAGTGCTTTCTCATTAGACCACTTTTCTATTCTGATCTCTTCCATCTAAACCCATCAAATGCCTCCGAGACATGACCCCGGTTTTGTTTTCCCACCGGAGCTCACCCAGTTGATCCAGCAGCAGAATACTTTGATGCAATTGCTAGTTCAGAACCAGGGCAACAACAACAACAACAACAACCCGCCACCAGTGGACAACCTAGCCCGCTTTCTAAGGTTACAACCGCCGGTGTTTTCCATTAGCACCGAGCCTATAGTTGCAGATGATTGGCTCCGCAGGATTGGAAGGGAGTTAACCACTGCGGGATGCACTGATGCTTAGAAGGTGCGTTTTGCCGCACATCAGTTGGATGGACCAGCAGCATCATGGTGGGAGAATTACAGTCACCTACCCCATAGCCACGATGACATGGGACCAGTTTCAGCAAGCTTTCCGCACAGCCCATGTCTCAACCGGAGCTATGCGGATGAAGAAGCGGTAGTTCCACAACTTACGCCAGGGGAACCGTACTGTGGCTCAGTACGCGGATGAGTTTAGCAAGTTATCACGCTATGCCCCTGATGATGTGGCCTCAGATGCCGTGAAGCAGGAGAAGTTTATGGAAGGGCTGAATGACAAGATGAGCATGCAGTTGATGGTAGCAACCTTCAACAACTACCAGGAGTTGGTAGACAAGGCTCTTATGATTGAAGGGAAGCAGCAGTAGATTGATAGCCGTAAGAGGAAGTACGGACAAGGGAAGTATAACTCAGGAGCTCAGCAGAAGCCTCGCCTAACCCCGAACTCGGGAGGACTAGTTCATAACCATGGAGGTCACAACCACGCCGGAGGGGGGTCGCATAACCACAATGGTGCTAAGAATGGGAATGGGAACAGAGCTAACAACAATCAGAACCACTCCAACCCAGCCACACCCTCCAAAAGAGATCTAAGTCAAGTTACTTGCTTTAAGTGCAGGAAGACAGGGCACTATGCCAATGATTGCCCTGAAGGAAGGAATGGAAACGGAAATGGGAGCGCGGGGAAGAAGCCTAATCCATTCAACAAAGGACAAGTGAACCACGTTAACATGGAGGAGGTTAAAGAGCAGTCGGACGCGGTAATAGGTAAGTTTTTGGTTAAGTCATTTACCGCTCTTGTTCTTTTCGATACTGGTGCATCGCATTCATACATATCAAGGGGATCCATGGATAAGTTTAAACTACCAACCCAAACCCTTAGGACCCCTCTCTTAGTGAGTTCACCTGGAGCAGAATACATGGCTAGCCGATGGTGCAACCAGATATCCCTAACCATTGGTACACATGTTTTCCCGTTTGACCTAATAATCTTGGAGTCACAAGGTTTGGATGTGATATTGGGTATGGACTGGATGTCAAAGTATGGAGGAGCATTAACTATGCTAGTAAGTCGATTTATCTCACCACCCCGGAGGGAAAAAGGATTAAGTATGTATCTAGGCATGTGCCTAGGAGGAGCCAAGTGAATGCCCTTACGGGAGTTGTTCAGGAGGAAGTGCCTGTAGTGAAGGATTACCCGGATGTTTTTCCAGAGGAGTTACCAGGCATGCCACCGGATAGAGACATTGAGTTTCTAATAGATCTATTGCCAGGTACCGGGCCAATATCCAAGAGACCCTATCGGATGCCCGCGAATGATTTGGAGGAAATTAAGAAATAGATCAAGGAGTTATTGGAGAAAGGTACATTCGAAGAAGTTCATCACCTTGGGGAGCCCCAGTGCTTTTGGTTGAGAAGAAGGATAAATCCCTAAGGATGGTTGTTGATTATCGAGCTTTAAATGAAGTGACGATTAAGAACAAGTACCCACTGCCGATGATCAACGATCTGTTTGATCAGCTGCAAGGAGCTAAAGTGTTCTCGATGATTGATTTGCGATCAGGATACCATCAGTTGAAGATTCGAGAGAAGGATATACCAAAGACAGCATTCACCATGCGGTATGGATTATACGAGTATACGGTCATGTCGTTTGGACTGACTAACGCCCCTGCCTATTTCATGAGCATGATGAACAAGGTGTTCATGGAATATTTGGACAAGTTTGTTGTGGTGTTTATAGATGATATTATGGTATACTCGAAGAATGAAGAGGAGCATAAAGAGCATTTGCGATTAGTTCTCGAGAAACTCAGGGAACACCAGTTGTATGCTAAGTTTAGCAAATGCGAATTTTGGTTGAAGGAAGTCGTATTCCTTGGACATGTTATATCAAGGGAAGGAATAGCAGTGGAACCCAGCAAGGTTCAGTCAGTCACTGAATGGTTGGCACCCACTTCAGTTAGCGGGATCCGCAGTTTCCTTGGACTCGCAAGATACTACTAGAGATTCATTGAGAATTTTTCCAAGATTGCGAAGCCAATGACTGAACTATTGAAGAAGGATACTAAGTTTAAATGGACAGAAGATTGCGAGGCAAGTTTCCAGGAGTTGAAGAAACATTTGACTACAACCCCAGTGCTGACACTGCCAGATATACATAAGGATTTCCAAGTGTATTGCGATGCCTCTCGCCTAGGACTTGGATGTGTAGTTATGCAGGACGGAAGAGTTGTTTCATATGCCTCACGACAACTAAAACCTCATGAGTTGAACAATGCCACGCGTGATTTGGAGCTAGCAGCCGTAGTGCATGCATTGAAGACTTGGAGACATTGCCTTATTGGAAACCGTTGTGATGTGTACACGGATCATAAGAGTTTGAAGTACATTTTCACACAGAAGGAGCTGTACCTTAGACAGAGGAGATGGTTGGAGCTTATAAAGGATTACGATATGAAGCTACATTATCATCCCGGAAAGGCCAATGTCGTAGCAGATGCTTTGAGCCAAAAGAGTTATGCTAATATCCTTGAAAGTAAGGGATTGCCGAAGGAATTAGCAGAGGATATCATGGAACTTCGGTTGGAGATTGTTCCAAGAGGTTTCGTTGCAACAATGGAGGTTCAGTCTACATTGTTGGGCAAGATTCGAGAAGCTCAGAAGGATGACAAAGAGATTGCCGAGATAAAGGAAAAGATGGGCAAAGGAAAGTCCAAAGGTTTTTGTGAGGATGAGCACGATACCTTATGGTTTGAAGATCGAGTTTATGTGCCCAATAACCTAGAGATCAGGAAGTTAATACTTCAGGAGGCTCATGACTCACCATACTCGATACACCTCGGAAACACCAAGATGTATTTGGATTTGAAGGAATGTTTCTGGTGGACTGGTATGAAGAAGGATATTGCCGAGTACGTAGCCGTATGTGATGTATGTCAGAGAGTGAAGGCAGAGCATCAGAAGCCAGTAGGACTGTTACAGCCTATGCCGATACCCAAATGGAAGTGGGATAAACTTGGCATGGACTTTATCACCGGATTGCCCAGGACCAAAGCAGGATATGATTCAATATGGGTAGTAGTTGATCGCTTGACCAAAGTGGCTCACTTCATCCCAGTAAATACCACTTATACGAGTGTGAAGTTGGCCAGGATATATATGTCCAGGATTGTATGTCTGCATGGAGTTCCGAGGACCATCGTATCAGATTGAGGAACATAGTTTACTTCAAAGTTTTGGCATCAGTTACACCAGACCTTGGGTACAAGATTGGAGTTCAGTACAACATTTCACCCGCATACGGACGGACAGACCGAGAGAGTCAACCAGATACTGGAGGACATGTTGAGAGCCTGTGCGCTAGATTATGGATCTAGTTGGGACGACAATTTGCCTTACGCAGAGTTCTCATACAACAATAGCTATCAAGCCAGTTTGAAGATGGCACCGTTTGAAGCTCTGTATGGACGCAGATGTAGAACGCCGTTGATGTGGGATGAGGTAGGAGACCGATAGTTGTTTGGACCAGACTTAATCAAAGAGTCTGAAGAGAAGGTTAAATTGATTCGCGATAGACTGAAGATTGCTCAGTCCAGGCAGAAGAGTTCCGCAGATTCAAAACGCAAGGAGGTAACCTATGAAATTGTAGACAGAGCATACTTGCGAGTATCACCCTTACGAGGAGTGAAACGTTTTGGATTTAAGGGATAGTTAGCCCCAAGATTTGTAGGACCGTATCGTGTTTTAGAGCGGATGGGAGAAGTTGCCTACAAGTTGGAATTACCTGAGGGATTGTCAGGAGTTCACGATGTGTTCCACGTTTCACAGCTGAAGAAGTGTCATGCTGAGATGGCCGATATACCGTTAAGAGATATAGTACCCTTGGAGGCGATTCAGTTTGATAGTGATTTGACTTATGAGGAGAAGCCAGTTAAAATTCTTGAGTTTGCCAGCCGAGTCACTCGCAGCAAGGTTATCAAGTTTTGCAAAGTTCAGTGGAGCCACCATACCGAGGATGAAGCCACCTGGGAACGAGAGGATGATCTACTCAAAGACCACCCGCACCTATTTTCTAGCCAACCCGAATCTCGAGGGCGAGATTCATCTTAAGGGGGGTAGGTTCGTAACATCCCAAATTTTCAATTTGGAATGTTATACATAGGTCATCCATGCATATCATATTTTATTGCATTTTCGTTTTGCAATCCTCAAAATCCTAAGCAACTCAAGGACCCTCGGAGAGAGTTGGGGATTTCCCCGGTTTTCATATTTGATTTTTATCAAATAATAAAACGAGGATTTGGATTTTAATTATTTTTCCTTCCTAGAAATATTTCATATTAAAATATATGAGAGGAGATAATATGACTTCTCCAAAATAATTGAAATATTGGAGGAAAAATATTAAAATCATTTATTTGATTTTATTTGATTTTATTTGCATTAGAAAAATTGCATGTTTTCAAAATTGGATTTTAGGGCCAAGAAAAGGTTCATCTCGTTCTAAATATTTTATTTAGACGGTGAAAATTTGTTTTGGCATTTTTAGGTTTTTATTTTATTTTCTAGGGTTTTATTTCTGTCGGCGTAATTATTAAAAAAAATGTTTCCCGCGCCCGACTGGGCCTAAGGCCAAGACGAGCCAGGCCGGCCCGAGCCGCCACCGCCCCCGCGCGCGTGCGCCGCCCCGCCGCCGCTCGGACCGGAGTCCGAACCGGACTCCGCCTCCGCCGCGTCTTGCCCCCTCCCCCAAGTCGCCCCCAGCCCCCTTTATAAGCCGCCACCCCGCCGCCCCAAACCACCACCACTGCAGCCACCGCCGCCCCGAGCC